>NC_050483.2:44241353-44544383 GCF_012460135.2 Molothrus ater | reverse complement strand
GGAAATTATATGGGTCAGAAGTCATTGTGAGAGTAGAGTCCTTAATTACCTTTAAGCAAAGAATTTCAGCAAGGAAATTGCAGCGGAATGCAGCAAAAGGAAAGAATAAATATGCAGTGAAGAACCCTGGAAGTAAGTGCCCATAAATGGATCTTCTGAACAAGTTAATAATTACTCTGACTTTTACCTTTAAACACAGAGTTCTTTTATTTATTGGAGGAAATGCTACCTGGGAGATAGTGTGATAATAAGAACTATCCAAATGTTTCCAGGAGATGGTATAGATACTATCTGACATGCTAAAAATTGATACAAAGTGCTGCAGTCACATTTTAATTTTTAAGTTATTCCCTCACTGACCCTTCCCCCCTCCTCATTCCATTTTTCATTCATTTTGAATAGTTTATAAATACAAGAACAACACTGAGTTCTCTGTGGAAAATGTAATTGCTGGTAAATTGCTGTCTCTGTCACTGTCTCTATAAATAAAGCACATACCCAGACACACAGAAAAATGAATGCATTTTTTTACACAAACAGAAGCTTGGCCTTCAAGAGACGTCATCTCTGCACTTTTTGCTGTACCATTTTTTGCATTTTGTCAAAATTTTTTTCTCTAGCCATGAGGCTGATTTGTTATTACCAAATTTTTTTAACAAATGGAGCAAAGAGGTTTTAAGACTAGCTTCAGAAACCTTTCTCATACTCTTCACATTTTAACATACTGTAATTAAAGGTCACACATTTGAACTAGACTGCAGTTATTATGAATCAGATATAGTCTTGAGTGACAGTAATCAGATACATTTTTTTTGCCCACCTAATATGCAGAATAAGCCATTGTTTGCTGTATTGTCTTAAAAAGCTGTTTTTTTGTAGCCTGAGTTAATTGTTTAAAATGGAAAACTAAACTTAGCTTGCCAGTACTTTATTTTAACTTCTGTTTCTCAATACTTTTGATCTGTGATACCTTAAAACTCATTTCATTTGCAGCTAATATATCATTTGCATGGGGTTGTACATAGGAAATTTGGTCCTTAAAATATGAAATTCACTCCTGCAAGTATGACACTCACTGCTCTAATGCTTTAAGAAATTCTCTATTGAACTGTTGTTGAACACATTGAGAATCTGACTTTTTTGGTGTGATAGACATGCAAACGACACAGATGGTGATGTCTTTCAGTTTTGAAGATGAGTTTAAAATGCACCTTGACTTCAAAATCGTTATCAGTTGTTGAATATATTAAATGTTTCAAAGTATGACCATTCCTCTTTGTTCACCTAAGGCATATGAGCAAGTCTTGTTAACCATAAAATGGACATTTTCTTGAGTCAGTGTTTCTCTTTACATTGATGAAGTTACTTTTGCCACTGAAAGCTTTCCATAATGATTTATAATATCTGGATTTAAAATCATATTTACTCCTAAGTACAGCTGTTATGATAAACAATGATAAATGAGACAGTCCTTTCCCACAGCAGAGCCCATCACTCATCCTGGCAGCCCTGACACGGGTATGCCACCACCACTGTCTACAGTGGGACATTTGGGTTTGTCCCTCTGCTGGGATTGGCCTTTGCACACACCCAGGTCCCAAGGAAATCATCACCATCCATGGGAACCCTCCCAGAGCCCTGCTCTCCTCAGCCCAGCACCATTGCAAAAGACGAAAACTGTCTTTGTGCTTTCCCACCTAAAACAGATGAGGCAAATTTAGCCCTAAATGCTGACAGGGGAAGAGAGGCAATTAGCCTTTTTAATGGATTTCAAAAAGTGACTATTTATTTTAGTTGTAAAAGGCTACCTTTTATAGGATTTAGAGAGTAGCAATAAAGTAAACAGACAATCCATTAGAGGCCAATCATTCCTGTGTCTGAAGTAGATGTGTTAATCTCACAACTTTCAGGGAGTAATGCATCACTTTTAAGCATCCCTGCACAAGCTCTGCTGACCACTTGTCATTTCTTTCATGGGAGTGACATTACAGATTATGAGAAATCAAATTACAAGACAGTGAGGAAATTAAGACATCAGCACTTCATTATAGGAGAAAACAGTAACAGACTACACATTTTTAAATTAGTTATTCACCTGGATCTATTTCATCTCTCAGAACAGTGTGTGATGATGCTGATAATTTGATTTGAAACAAACCAAAATAGAGGAATTTCCCTGAAAAAAAATGTTGAACAGCACTAAAAATGTTTAATTGCTAACTTTTAGAAGTAGAAATGCTGTAAAAGTTCAGATAGAAGATATTGTATTGGATTTACTAGATGTCTAACAGAGCAGCATATTCACTGCTTGAGCAGAAGAGGTCATTAAAATATTATAAATGCCTTCACTGGAAGTTAAGGAGGGGCAGAGCAGTGCAGCAAGGTTCATGTGCTGGAGAAAAAGCAGCAGTTAAACACAGATGAAAGTGATTGCCGTTGGTGTGCTAATAAATTTGGGGCCTGTTGGAAGAGGGAACTTCCTGGTGCTCAGAGCAGGAGGGCAGCAGCTGATAAGCCTGAGGGAGGAGGGTGGTTTTGGAGAAGGCATAATGGGAGGGTTTGGGGGATTTAAAATAGTATCTGGGCAATAATGAGGCCTGAAGGTAATGGCAACACTGACGAATTGAATATTGTTTCCATGTTACCTGCCTTATAACAGAATGAAATTATAGTAGTATCAGAAGAGATATAAACAGATACCATTCAGAAAGAGAGAGGTTGAGTTCCTTTCCCAAAGAAGAAAATATATCAGCTAAGAATAACCTTTCCATAAAGAACTGGACATTTACTTTTGAATGCAAAATAAGACAGGGCATTGAGCTGTTTCATTTGAAAAGAGAACAGTATGTCACTACCTGTTCTGTTTAAATATGTGAGAAGAGAGATGCAAATTGGACATGGCACTATAATACTATTTAGGGAAGATTGCAGAATGTACAAGGAAGTTAGATTTTATTAGGTTTCTTCAACTTCACTTTGCAGGTAATGGCCTTCTTCATTGCAGCCATCAGGATGATTATACTGATATCACATCATTTAGTCATGCTCAGCTTCTCTTAGTATGGACATGACCAGAAGTTATGCCTGTGTCCTTTTGTGGCATTTTTCTTCCACCCCAAAGGCTGACATATGTTTCTGTACATATTACTTTGCTTCTAGCATATTTTCTTTTTCTGATGGTAAGCAGAATTTTACAGTTATAATTTACTGTTTGTGTAACAGAATACACTTATACCAGCCCTATTTTCATCACCAGAACCATCATCATTGTTTCTTGCCATCAAATAATCTCTCTAAGGAAGACTCATGATCAGGTGCTTAAAATGAGCTCCCTACTGTGTGAAAAGACACTTATTTAAAGATAACTCTGAACATTTGTCTCCAAGATACGACATTGATGTGACTTCAAGAGAATATACAACAAAACCAGAACAAAATATCTGCTGTGTGGTTCTGAAAGCCTTCCAACTCAATTCATGGAGGCATTTTTGCTATAGTTGCTGCTATCAGGTAAATATTTCATTATTCTTACAGAGTATCAGGTAGAAAATAATCAAATATATATATCTAGACATATGTATGCGTATATATCAGCTAAATATTTAATATTTACAAGAAATTATATGAGGGCTTTACAGCTTTGTCATGTTTTTATTTTGCTTAGAAATATTTTCAGTCCTGTTGATCCAAAATCCATCTTGATATTTCTTTTTGTGGTGTCAAGAGAGCGGAGGTCCCACTGTTAGATGTAGTGTGGTATGGTATACAGGGATCCTTTTTATTGGTAGGGGTAGACTCTGAGGCTCCAGCTGAGCAATGTGGTTCCTCAAGAGAGACAACATTTCCTCCTGTTGTCTAGTGTTAAAAGTATTAACCCAAAAGAATGATCATGTGTCAGGGAAAAAATGTCACCTCTTTTCTAGTTTCTTCAGAACCTGTTGCACAGTCATATTCAAAGCTGATCCAAGGAAAGACATTCAATTTCCTTGTTTCTTCACAAGCTGCTTTAGCTTGAGTCTATTTGTAATTCATAATGATCATAGTGCATTCCCACTTAAACATGAGCTTTAATGAATAGGATGAAGAGACCCAATATACATCCAGTTGTGTCATCATGTATAATTTTTTAAATTTAGAACGGAGTGATTACTTTATTCATTTATCTAGAAACTTTTCAGTAAGTATCATCTATAAAGAAGGTTGTCAACTGTTATTTTTTAGGAAAATCTCAAAGACATTTCTAATACTGTACTTTGGAGGTATTATATGCAACTGTGTTTTCAGTAAGGAAACTAAAGCTTATGCAGTTTTTTTGTTCTTTCCAAAAATTTTGTATTCTTCTTCTGCTCTGTTCTTTAAATATTTTTCCCATTTAGACAGCTTTGGGAACATAGCCCTTTCCTTGCAGTGCTAATTAAGTTCACTCATTCATTGTAACAATAGCAGCATAGAAAGATGAAAAAGCTGAAATAAATTTTCCCCTGGCAAAGAAACTAAAGTGTTGCTATGCTTAAAAATAACTCTTCTCCTCATCTCTCCCATTCTTTCTTATTGTAAGAACCTAAATTTACTTTCTGAAAGAAATACAATTCTATCAATACTACAATCTGGACAGCATGTAGACCATTAATATCATTGTGTGGTATATTCTAATGTTAAATTCAGATTCACAAAAGCTTTCCCTGAGTTAATAATTAGATTAAAATTATACCAGCAAAGCCCCTCTTTTTACCTATTAATACATGAAATTTAATTTTTCTGCTGGAAATCCATCAGTTCCAGGACATAGCCCTTATATGCCTTTTGACAGTAAAATTAAAGACATGGAAAATTGCTGCAACTTTACTTCTTGCTACTTGAAAGACTACCATAATTCATGAAAACGTCAGTTTTGCAATCCATTTATGGTGAGCTGCATGGTTAATGGATTATTGTCTCAGGGACTAGGGGTAGTTTGAAAAAATAGCACTCCCCAATTCCATTTTATATACCAATGGAGACAGGAGAATGAATTTATTCTGAAATAATAAAACTTATTCTTCTTCCTATTTCTATATAAATTACTTGGTTTGAAATTGGAAAATAAGCATGCTGGCTTATCACTAGAAAATTGTTACTCTCTTAAGACCATATTTTCTATCAGAGACAGTATTTTAGGTAAGTTTGGGGTTTTTTTTCATTCTGCATATAAAGTAATATAAGAATAATAATTTGAGATTTACCAGCAGATGACCATACAAGTCATACTCCAGATTTTTCTGTAACATGTCAGAAGGCAATAATCTGACATTTTAAAGTCAGACTTGACTTTCACCAGTTTATCCTGTTAATACACAACTATCATTAGTACATTTTCTTTACTCCAGATGCTTTTACAAGTCTTGTTGCATAAGTGCAGATATTTAATAGGATTCCACTCCTCTGCTCATGCAGCACTCTTTAGGTGTTGTGTATTCATAGATGTGGGGTAATCCACGCCAACGTTGGGTTTGGTTTTCCATGGAGATTCCTTATTGGTTTCCCTGAACAACTTTGTGTCATGAAGAACTCTGTCTGCTTAAATGCTTCTCCCTCATCTAAGTGCAAGTAAAATAACATGCATTGATGTAGATGTACAAATTTTTCAAATGTCATTTTCCAAACTATATAGAGATTGTTCTACTTCACTGGTATCTGCACTTTCCTGTGATCATTCCAGTAGTGAGGGAACAAAATAGCTTGAATGGAATCTGAGTGGGTATCACTGATAAAAATCACAGGTACATAAAATACTCCAAAGGATACTCCAATACTGCTTTTCTTGCAATAAGTCTCTCCAAATGACTGAACTGAGTCTAGTTTTACAGGGAAAATTTGAAATTTTTACCTGAGTCTAGGATCTTTCTCATCAACTATGGAAGACACAAAAAGTAAAAAAAAAAAAAAGAAAAAAAAAAAGAAACTGATTAGTTTGCCTTAAAAAATACTTTTTTCTAAAGGGAAAAAATACAACTTCAACCAGATGTCTTGGAGATGGCGATGGCTAATAGTGTCTCCAGCTGAAAACATACCAAAAAGGGTTAAGAGATAGAACAGACAAAAGGGACACAAAAATTCAGACAATTTAAAGATCTGAAAATCAGCCTACTGTGTAGTTGTCTGTGTTCAGACACAGTATCATAGTGAACCTGTGTGAACTAACACCCTGCAATGTGATACCTGTAAAGCCATCTGTAGAATTAAAATATATATCAGTCTTTTGGTTTAAAAACTCCTGGAAAGGAGGAGGTAGGAAAGTCTTTCCTATGCCCTCCTTTCAAAGAGTTACAGTATAATTGACACTCAGCTGTGAATTGTCCTTCACTTACTCCACTTAGTGATTTACATTATAAAGGTGGCTCAAGGAGTTTGCATCAGAACTGTTCCTGTAGAGTTATATTTGAGATAAATGTAAGCTAGAATACCTAACAGTCCAAGGGCAGCTTTCAATTGGTGCTTGGTGATGATAGGTATTTCGGATAAGCAATGTGAGACTGATTTGCTATTGATATCTGAACAAAAGCAGGCCAGAGTCAAACAACCCATCCAGTTTGTGTCCATTAGCTGTGTGTTTTGCTGATATGAGGGTTCAAGCAGAAATAAAGAAGCGGAAAGGTGGAGCATGTATACCAATACTAATTTTTGTAGCAAAAATGATGTTTCCAATCCCATAAGAAGCTCAGCACAAATAGACTTTTGCATATATGGAAACATCTACCAAAGTGAATGAAATAGCCAGGGGAACCTTCCTCTCAGGATCAAGGCCAGAATGAGCTGCTGGTAAGAACAGGTGGCATGAAAACAAGCATGTGGAATATGGAAAATAGGAGAATCAATGATGCCAATTTATCATACAGAAGGTATTGTCAAATTTGTGACTGCAATTAATACTATCAGTGTGCCAGCAACAGCATCTTTGCAGTTTTATTCAGACTTGTTATTTAAATAGAAGAAAAAAATCTTTGAGTTATAACTGGTGGCAGCATTGGAGAATTTGTAAGCATAAGTCAGATGTGAATGCAGAGAGGAGTATTATGTGCTGCAGGGAAAGATGCTCTTGGGACTAGATGTATGCAGACTGTTTTTGTGGGGATTTTTTACTCAATTCTGCCAAATGCAGAGTGCATTACAAGAACTGCAGTTGGGAATCTTCTGTGTTATTGCTGTCTGGTTTTTGTCACAGTTGAAAGCTGTGGCTTTGGCAAACCCACAGCACTCATCAGTGAAGGATGGCCATGCTGTGTGCTAGTCATCTATCCAGAACTCAGGACAAACATTGCTTCTGCTTTTCTTTCAGCACAATAAACCACTGCAGTCATGCCTCTGTGGTATTGAATTTATAGCCCTTCTGTGACATAGGCTATGTTTTATGTAGCAAGGTGACCACTGTCAGGTATAGTTTCCAAAAGAGGTACATTTCTGCTATTTCAGTGCTCCTCTCTCTGCTTACAGGCAACACCTCTGTGATTAAGCTCAACCCACTGGGAACCCTGCTGAGCCACACTGACACCTACACATGCTTCTTTAGAAGGGGCACATTTCTTCTGACATTATTATTTTATCTGTGTCTAGAAAGACTGTCTTAAGCTTGAGTCCCCATGACAGGGGGGACACTGAAGGCACGAGTCACAGCCTGCCCCTCGCCTGCTGCTGAGAGAGAGCAAGGCCAGAGGAGGCAGAGAACAAACTCTAATACTATCCTGAGAGGATTTGATGCACCTCTGAGAAATGTCTGAGGCACTGCTCTTTGAGATTCTTTGGCAATGTTTGCATGTGCTGACTACACAGCACCTTGAATGCTCCTTCTCCAGTGCAGTTAAGCCCTCTGAGCAGTGAATTTCCAGTTCTGGCTACAGGAAATAGGAGGAAGAGGAGGAAAGGCATGGAAGAAATCAACAGGCTCTCTCTCATTCCCTCTTCTAGCAGTAGATGAAATGGCCAGAAGGAGATGGATACAGTCAAGCTGATTTCAGCATGGAGCACACTGTTCAGTTGGGGTAATTGAAGCAGACCAGTAACCACTTTGTTTCTGACATGAACACTGCAGGGTGTGCATGTGAGACAGATGAAAGAGAAGAAAAAGAGTAGGATACAGCTTTTCAGCTTGACTGCTTTCCAGTGAGGGAAAAGAAAGAGCAACAGGCAAGTAGAGTACAAGTATCCTCGTTGATGCTGATTCCTTCTTATTACGGGATACAGAATGACATCTCTACAAAAGGATAACTTTCATTTTAAAATAAAATAGGATGCAGAGTCATACATTCTTGCAAGGATTCCTTGCAAGAGAAGACAAGGCAAGAGAAAATGCCATTCAGGCCTTTTTGATGAGTTTATTTACACAGAAACCCTTTATTTAAACTCAAGACAATTCTATTTATGTGATTAGCTTATACAGTGTGCCAGCATCAGGACAGGAGTAACATTTGTGGTTAGAGGGTGTGTACAGCTGGAAGGTGGTGATATTTGCTGAAACTCCCAGGATACTGGGCTTGTTTATTTTAAATTGAAGAGAAGAAAAATATGAACAAGCAGAAAACAATGGTAAAAGGAATGGTTTCACACAAAATGTTGTCTAGTACTTTTTCTAGAAACACTAATCACTTCACTGGGGTCACATGTTCCGGAACAGGTTATGCAACTCAGTGAAGTGAAATTTCAAGATGCCTATTACTAGTGGGTTGACAGCTTGTAATTATTATCACAGAACAGAAATTAAATAAATTTCAAGTACCAGAGGAAGTCAGTGGCAGTCAGGAGTAGTCCAAAGTTCAACCAGCAGCCAAGTATTGTGCCTCCCAGGATCTAGGTCCAAGTATGAGATGCTGCTTTTCCTCAGATGTATTTTCTGTTTGCTTACTAAGTGTATTTCTGCAGCAAAAATAACCAATACATTGTGGTCTAACATACAAATAAAGTAGTTTTCCAAAATATATGAAGACTTACAAGGCCTATCTGCATTATCAATAACTTCTGGATTCCTTGTATGAATGGTGTCAAAATGAGGTCCCCAAGCAGTCTCTAGGTAGCACATATTTGGCCTTTTTTAAAATTAATTTTCAAGGGATAGAAGCCATTGATTATGTATAAAGTCCATGATGTCCTATCTGAAATGCATAGCTGCAATAATCTTCTGTAAGATATTTTAAGGTTCACTAATGTCTAATAGATTCATTTGGAATATAAGGGGAAAATAAGTAAAAAGTATTAATAAATGAGTTTGGTTGTCATGGGAACCAATTGTCTCAGGTGCTCTGTTCCAATACAGCTATTAACCCCTAGTCCATATTTATTATTCAAGGGAAATAACTGACTTGAAAAAGGAAGATTGGTTGTCACAAAAAAGAGAAGCCAGTGTGCTAAAGTTGAGTCATTTGCATGCAATAAAAATGAATTAAAGAGGATGAATCTTCTTCAGCCTAAAATGATTTGCATTTGGGTTATTGCTCTATTTTTCTCAGTTCTCAATATTATAGGATGTCAAAAAGAACTAGGAGCAGCAGATCTGGAATGAAATACAGTACCCTACAGCTACTGTGTTCTGACTTAGATCTTTATCATGCTCTTTAATACTTTCATCCTACCATTACAGCTTGTTCTAGTACATATCTGGTGGCAAAATTCATAGGAAGTGCTCACATTATTAATAATCTGATTTTTTTTTTTTTTTTTGTAACAGCCACTACTATTCAAGTTTGTAATTGTGATGATACCCCACTTAACTGGACTGAACAGACTGACAGGGATTGCTCAATGGGCATTTAAATAGAATTTGCAAAAAGGCAGTTTCTTGATGCACTAATGTATTTCCAAGGAATCTACACATACAATTCTGATATTTTTAAAATATCAGAAATCCAATACTGAAAAACATTTTTTAAAAATCATTCTAGCCATTATTTGTTGACATTTGTCATGTATTATCTCAGGAATGTACTATAAGAATTCTTCTCTAGAAAGTGTTTGCCTTCCTTTGCTTTTCTGTTTTGCAGTACCCAATATGCTCTAACACCAAATCCCACATCTACAGTTACCAATTTTGTTGCAGGTTCCCTTACTGAATCCACATCTATTCAGACTGGCATGGGATTTATGTTTCGGATTAGGGGTCTTACTCTGCTGCCTTTTCTTTTTTTTCTTCAAAATAGTAATAATAAAAAGTAACTTTAGGAACTGTTAATGAAAAGGAAAAAAAAAAGCCCAAAATCTCCAAAAAGTCTCTGTGTTGTTTTTTTTTTTTCCTCTAACCCTAGACTAAAGACCTTTCACTTGCCAGTTTCATTTTCATGCTTTACCAATCACAAAATAGCTATAAAGAATGCTTTTATTTAGGTTATCAGAAGCTGGGATGAAATGATCTCCTGGTAGCTTGAAATAGAGGATTTTGAAGTGTTTAGTCAGGAGTGTCATTTTTTTGGTTTTAATTCTTGCTAATGGGATTCTTTAGTGGATTAAAAGTAAGACTTGATTATAAATCATGTTTATAAATATTGATAACTCTGAGTATTGTGATTATTTTAAGATGTTTTTAAACTTGTCATGTCAGAAATTTTCTAATCAGAAAATAACTACAATATTTAATGAATAAAACCTAAGAATTCTTATTTTTCAAAGTCCTCTGATGCACTTGAAATCTTGGGATGATATAAGTAAAAATGCTGGCTAAAGGAAGATGAAGAGGAATTTGGCACATAGCTTTTATTATCACATTCCCTATTCTGTCCTGATCTCTTTTGCTGTCCCCAGTTAATAATGTATGTTTGTTGGATAACCTTAAATGTGAACTTGCTGTTTCTGAGAGAGAAAACAAATATCACATCCCTAAAACATGACCTCCTCTCTTTTTTCAGTTTTCACTTACTCTTTGCCTGTTGCACATTATCACTCCTACTCCCTGGTGGTACCTACCATTGACATGGCAGGCAGATTCATTTATCGCCCTGAGAACTGATAACACTTTGTACAGTGCTCCCACTTGTGCAGTCAGCCACTAATTTTTCTACCACAGAAGGTCCCTATAGCAGCAGTACTGCTCCCCTGGCAATCTTTTCCAAATGCTACATCACATCTGCTTGCAAAAATTATGATTTATCTATAGGTGGCAGCAGACTTACACTGTAAGGCAGAGCAAGACCTGTCAATTACTTTCAATTATTTGTGCATAATCACTTTATATCTGTAAAGACAGTGTACAGGACAAAAGTCCTGTAGAGGCAAATACATGGGGAGATTAGGCCATAATTTTAGCAGCTGAGAATAATATAGAAAAAGAGTAAGATAGAAAAATATTTGAAAGGAGGAAGAATGTTCATTCAATAATAAAATTTACTTTGCAGATGATAATAATTTACTGTCTCCTTTGTACAAAGCTATCATTTTGGAACTAACCTACATTCTTGAATACCATCTCTTTGCAGCAGGACTCAACAAGAGTTTCAGCAGGGTTCTGATGTTGACAATCTATACTGTTTTTTCATTGTATCATAATTATTGCAAAGCTTTTCTTAATCCTACAACTAGGAAACCACCTGAGAATATTTATGATGGAATATCTTGTGTGTATATCATAGGTAGGTGAACTTGCTTCAAGGGGCCAGTTAGCCTCTGTATTAGGTTTCACTGGCTGAAAATGATCAGTGACTGTTCTATTCTCATGGTCTTATTATCTTCTGGTCCTTCCTAAGAATCATAAAGGACATTAAATTCAATTGTTCAAAAGGCAGACCATTAAACCCTTGATATGTGCTGCGTTGCATGCATCAGATATCATAGTGGAAAATGGATTTCTTATGGGAGATAATAGAAGCTAATGAAGGTAAAAAGAATTATAAAAAGTAGGGCCCAGTGATTATCAGCACCATCAATATTTGCATATTAGGCCCTAAGGACTAATTCACAGCACATCTGGTTTATTAGTGAAATTACATGAGCCAAAGAGTTTTGCTATGCATTTGTCATTGTTTTTAAAAACCTATATGAAAGAAGAAAAGTGCACCTTGAAATTTTTAGGCTTCCTGCAATTCAATCAAAACTCATACTAGGTGTCTGTCAGGGTGAAAATAACCAATATACCATAAAATTATCTGAGACAGAAACAGCATAAGAATAACATATTCACCTTTTATTTCTCAGGTGATTTATTGACAGTAAAATGGACACCAAAGAATTGGAAAGCCTTGGTTTTCTAGCCACGTGTGCATGCATAAGGAAAAGGTCAGAGCCATAATCAGCCTAATTTGCATTTTAAAAACAGTTTACAGTCGTTTTGCTCTGGCAAAGTAAGACTCACCTTTCAAAATCTCAGTCACTTAGTGACTGAGTCACTCATTTCTCCTGAAAATTGTCATCTCCTTTTTCTCATGGTTCACGTGGAGAAGGTCAGTTTGCAGGAGCAAACACACCCACTGGCGGCTTCATTCTGTGCTCCTGACGTGCTCTTGTTTTCTGTTATCCTGCTTGTACCAGGCCTGTCCTTCATGGAGTCCCAGGGACAGGGAGCAATAGGGTAAGAGCATGTGAGAATTACCACTTCTCTGATAACTGACACACCTCATGGTCACACAGAAGCAAAATCTCAAGGTGCTGAGAGCCCTGAGGTTCACAACCGAAAGGTGACAGCTGAGGGTCATGACTCTATGCGTAATCAACAAAACTCCCAATTTAGGACCTAAACCAATTTGTGTTTGTGATCCTAGGTTGCATAACTGACATTAGATTTGCTAGGACTGAGTTCTTTTCTCTGATCTAAGTGAAGAATTCTTTTACCAGATTGAAACTTTTTGCTTGGACATTTAAGTGTTTATGTGGAGCAGGTATAAAATATTATATAGCCTATCAAATGTGTTGTGCTCTAACAATAGCAATGGGAGACTTGGTAGGCTATGACTCTGCCATTAAATAAAAGTGTGTAGAGGTACAAAGGTATTTTTGTTCCTTTTTTGAATAAGTTTTCCTCCTGAATTTCATAACCAGAGCAGGAGTAAGGTAGCTGGTAGGTTAACACAAAGAATTGAAGATTGAAAGGGGGTAGGTCAGATCAGCTAACATCCACAAGTCTTGGTGGACTGCTGTTTTAACTCTTTATCCTCCACTGTATTTCTGTGTCGTTCTGTGTGCTAGTTCTTAACTTGCCCAAAAAAAAAGGATGATCTACTTCCAATGCCACTTTTTTCATGATTTGTTATGACATTCACCCAATTTAAACTACAGTGATAGGACAGATACACTTTTCACATCCTCCACTGGAAAGAAATTTTTTTAGAAATCTAAGAAATGTCATGGTCTGCAGAGATTAAACTTCTTAGAGTAATGCACTTAATTTCATTTTATGTCTGTTATGTAAGAAAAAATGTATGAAGCTTTATCTGAGAGCATGAGTACATTGAAAACTTCTGCTTTACTCTGAGAAGTATCTGGGTTCAATGGCTGAAGGCCCTGCAGAAAACCAGTGAATAAATCATTGTCATTGAGATGGTAATGGAATTTTAATAGTTTGATATTTAGAAAACTTCCACCTTTATGGCATAGGCAAAATGCCTGTAGTGGTTAGAGGGGGGTTCTGAATAGTCATTAACACTGGGAAATGCTGTCTGTAGCCAGTAGGATGTAGCTTCTTTAGATGAAGTTATGTGTTTACCACATAGCATATGTCTTGCAGACATAACATATGCTTGCAAGATTGTGCCCTTTCTCTTCTGATATCTTTCTCTCTCCATTTCATTTAGCTTTGGGAATATCCAGAAACTTCAGAGGAATAAAAAATTAGGGATTAAAAAAAACAAATACAATAAAGATATTAAGCTCCTAGAATTTAGCTTCTGGGGTACCTTACCTGTAGGTGTTTTGAGCTCAAGGTGCTGTGAAGAATCACAAGCCTAGTTATGCATTATCTTTACTATATAAAAGTGATCCAGCTTCCCTGCTGTCTATGAGTCCCAGAAGACTATTAGAGAGGGAAAAATCAAGTTCAGTTCTCTGCTTAGGCTGACAATTTTTAACTCACTACTGTCACTTATAAAAGAGTGTTTTAACTACCATGCTAGGTTTTCAGTTGTCTTCTTCACAAGCCATGCACAAAGCCCTGGCCCTGCTGGGAGTAAGCTTCTACTTAAAGCCAGAAGATAGAGATGACATCTTCTGCATCCCTGTTGAAATGCTGAAAATTCCTCCAGAATTTCCTTGCTTCTTTCCAGCTGGATGTCAGCTCAGCAAGTTCATTTAAAGCATCAATTCAAATGAACAATCTACCACAGCTTATTTTAATTGAAGACACTCGTGAAAATTTGCTTGCAACAAGCTCTGTGGGGGATAACATTTGGAAGACAGGAAATACAACAACTTAGTAGCAGACTGTAATGCCATAAAGTTGCACAGCTGTTTACTAGGTGAATGTCTAGTTTAAACCTTAATCTTCCTCTCCTAACACAAAGAGGACTTCAGCAGATTCATAGGCAGATTCAGCTTCCTTGCACTGCTGTGCTCCAATTAGACTGACAAATATCACCTGCCATCCTCAAGGCAATCAGCTTCTCCTTGCAAAATCTGATGGTTCTGGTTGATTGATCTAAACTCGAATACTAGAACTAGGTGTCTAAAGAGAAAAAGGTGAAAAAAATTGCTCAGCAGCAGGAAAAAAACCTAACCTGGGAATGGAGTGGATAAAATGAAAGCACATTACTGTAACTATTTGTAAATGGAGGTTTATCAGGTGATTTTTTTTGGCAAATTTGAAATTTGTGATATTCACATATTATGAAAAACCATTTCTTTTAGGGATATTATCAATTTCAAAATAATAAAATAAAGAGAACTTTACAGGCAGAAATGATTTAGCACATTAAGTGACAAAATGTTCCTCAGTCATCTCTCTCTGTGTGAAATCCACAGGATATGTTTCTTTCATGGTTGACGTTTTTACTTCAGAACAGCTAGTAGCATGTAAGGCAAAATCTTAAAAAAGACACAGTATTTTTTTTTTTTATACTTTCGCCTTCATAAAAATCCTTTGGTAATATTTTCATATTTCAGGAGTAAAACTGACTTTTTGGTAACTCTTCATCTCCAAAGAAAAACAGAAGAAAGTGTTTCCAGCAACAGAGGTAAGGACATTTTTTGTACTTATAGGGAGATTAAAAAGAAAGGTTAAGTCCTCATTTCTTCTGTCGGGCTTCAAATTCCTACCATCTGGGGGAGAAAAAAACCCCAAACTGTAGTAAGATAATCTGTAGTCTTGGGAGAAGAAGAAAGAATTAGAAGATTTGATTTCATTATTCAAAAGATACTTCTTTCTTTAAATATTCAAACAAGCTTTGGAAAGCTGTTACCAGGACGAAGAGTAAAGGCTATAAAACATCAGGAAAAAATTGGGTGAAATAAGGTAAATATATGAAATCAGACTGTAATTTTTAATGTTACCTCAGATAATCAGTTCCTTCTTTCTCTGAGTACAGGATGGAAGGAGATTCCAGTGAGACAGAAAGGCTACATTTCATATGCAGATCATGCAGCTCAGCTGTTATAGGGGATTCAGAGATTCCAGACCCCACTCTAATCATCACAGCCTCTCTTGTCTAGTGAGGCTGTCCCACCACCTGTCAGTGTACTGGTTGGAGTTTATTTCCACAATTTAACAAAGGGCTCTTTTTGTCTGCTGCAGCACACTGAAGAAAAAAGAAAAATTGTAAAGGCAGGGAGCTGTAGAATCATAAGTAATCACTTTTCTTAAAGAGTGCATGTTGGAGTAATTGCAATAACTCTGATGTAAGGAGCATAAAAGTGAGAACAGGGACACTCTGATTAGCAAAGTCTGTCCTGTGGCCAGCTCAGTGCTTCTGTAACATGCACAGAATTTCATAAGCATTGTGTTTTTTTTATCAGAAGCAACACAGAAATTTGGGGTCCAGCTGTAAAGAAGTGGTGAACAATCCCAGAGAAATTAGTGCAACTAAGCCTACCCCCAGACCTTCTGAAATAGGCTGATAATAGTGAAAACTGCATTTCTTATAATCCATGGAGGCTCTTAAAATCAGAAATATTTTGGAAACCTTTATGAGTTCTAAACCCCATTTGTAAGATGCTGTCTAGATTTCATCTAACAAAGAAATCTTGTTTTATTGATTAAATCATGCTTTTTGCTGTTAAACAGTTACTATTAAAATTCATTAGCTTTGATAGTGTGCATGCTAAAAAGATTTTCTGAATTTTTAAAAACATGTTAAAGTAAAAAATCCTCTAGATAAGCAATTCATAGAACCAAACTTGCAACATATTCTGAACCAGCCATAATCACTCGATAGAAACTGAAATCTTACTGAACATTTATTCCAGTAGTTGGAATCTTAAACAATTTTTGAAATGCTCTAAATATTTTCATACTTGAAATGAGACTCACAGACTACTGGACTTTGAGCCAGGCTCATTGCCTTTCCCTTCTGTCTTAATTTCATCATGTCAAGGACTGTAATAATTGCCAGAGTAACTGTGAAAGACAGATATCCTACACAGGATTTTAATCTCTTAAAATTTGAACTCTATCCACAAATACTGTTCTCTATCCTCTGATGTATCTCCTTATAAAACCTTTCTTAACTTTCAAGTTTGTTCTCTCTCTAAAAAGCTGCTTCTAATTCATCCACATTACACAGAATCCCTGATCTTTCTATGTCCCAAGCCACAATCTTGTAAAAAATATCCCTTAATTGTGTTTCATTAGGAAAGAGAACTTTTATTCTTGGATATGCCTGGAGTGATCTATTTTGGAAAACTAATTTTAAAGCAGTAGATAGAAATCCTCTACCTCACTCATACTCTAAAGTATGAATTACCCTTTTACCAAAAATCCAGAATGTTGCTTAAACCACTTGTATTCCTCTTTAAAAAAGACTGAGAAAGTCTGGCTCCTGTAAAATGACCAGAATGTCTTTTGAGAGATTTGTTTTATGATGTAGTATTTTATTTTTCCTTTGAAAACTTTTTGAGAGGTCTCTAAAATGAGTCCTTGGTAACTGGGAATTGGACTAGCTCTAAATTACATACCTGTTAGAGGAAGACAGAAAAATTCAAATAATAATGGGTTTCACCCTCTTCTTTTTCATTAAAAAACCAGAATGAAAACATAAAACCTGGAAGAATAGTCCAGGTGCCCTGTATCAGACAAAACAAACAATCAGAAAAACTATTCCAAAGACACCACAAAAAAGGATCCAGTTTATTTATCCTGAAAAACAACTAAAGTAAATGGCTAGAGAAGAGTACAAACCCAGCACTCAGAGATGCTCCATCCATTTAATATTTCCCAGACTCCAGATAATTTCAGTTTGGGGCTCTCTGACCTCTAGGATGGCTATTGTGCTCAAAACCCTTTAACAAAGGAGATGTGCTTGCCATGGTTACCAAAACAGACCTTTAGTTCCCAACACATTTTTTTAGAAAGGAGCTGGATAGCTCAATGACCTGTTATATCAAGAATAATTTCTATTGGAAATTGCCTTCCATCAGCTTCATCCAATGCTCCATTGCTCCAAATTTGCAAGAGAGTACAAAGAGTTGATGACCATCTATTGTGTCATTCATGATTTTGAAGACCTACACAATTTCTCTTTCCATTATTTAATTTTAGAAATGGAATCTTTACTTTTTTATAGTGACCATTTTTTTTACTGTCACTACTGTTCTGCTTAAACTTTTTTCAATTCTACTCTCATCTTTATGAGATGGAGAGTAGTAACAGAAAGTATTCAAAGTGCTGTGAATTGACCATTAGTGAATTGACTTCACTAATTTAGCATTAGTGAAGTAAAGGCATGAGCAAACATTGTTAGATATGCCAGAAGCTAGTAGAAACTCTTTATTATCTTAGCACTGTATCTTTATGCCTTTCTCATATGTGGGTGTATCTCTTCAGTGTCCAAAACCCAAAACATTTGGATTAGTTTCTCTGTCAGTCAAGTTGCTAAACCAAGCCTTTGAATATTTTTTTTAATTATTTTATTCATTAACAGGACTGAGATTGTTTTCTCTGCCTCAGAGGTCGTACAAAATTGATTCCTTTGCATGCCATCTGTGGAGGTGTGATTTCTGGAGCAGTCACACGTAACAGCCTGTACCTCCCTCCCACTGGCCATTTCCTCAATGCTTTCACCTGCCCAGGCTCAGATGGCCTGCTGAGAGGTCACTTAGGTGTGCACAGCTACACAAATAATATGTAAACAGAGACAAAGCATTTTAAAATGCAGTGGTTTCAGTACTAATGGCCAAGAAAATGTGTATGACTTTGTGTCAAAAAGAAACAACAGTATCAGTTGGTGGTGTGTGTGCCTCCTATCTAAAGATTAACTGGATATTTTTTCTCACTGAAAATATTCCTGAAAGATGAACTGAATAAATATAAGTATGCCTGTTCTTTCTTCTGCAGTTCCTCTATATGGGAAAACATTTGCCTAGTGTCTTACCATTGACATCTTTACTGGTTTAGACATATATCCTCTTGTAGGCTTGATGAATAGAAATGTCTGAAAGTGGTGTCATATGGCCTAAAAGCAGAGTAACATCAGGCTGTAAACAATAGCATAAAGTGCTATTAAGTTGAGTAAAAGCACTCAACGTGACAAAATGAGCCAAGTGATGATATTTCACGGATTTATGCTCGCTGAAGTGAACTGATCCTTCTCCAAACTCATTCAATCACAGTTCTCTTCAGAGCACTTTATAACATTACTAAGTTCTAGACAAATATAGATAAAAGTCTGATTTATGTTTTCAAGTAGTGTCTTTAAAATGTAACTGAAATATAGTAACTAGCATATATTTTCAAAACAAAACTTAATGAGCTTTGAAAGTAAATTTCCCATTATAATACATAGTTTTATGTTGATTGTAGGTCTCTTCCTATTGTGTCAAAAATAATGACAAAATATATTATAGGAGCTTTTAATTGTAAAACATTCATTAGCAAGGTGAAGATATTTACATATAGTGATGGTTATAGAACTGCTTTACAAGCTTTACAGCATACAGTCTGATAAGTTCTTGTTATATTAAATTATAAACAGGAGATATATTTTTAGTAAGTTTCATCATATTATTTGATTACAAGAAACACGTGTTTTATATGAAAGACAAGTGCAGTAATCCTTAGAGAAAAATCTACATGAAGGAGGAAGTGATTGTGATTTTTTCTTTTAGAGAGAATTGGGTCATTATGATCATTTTATGGAGAAACTAGGCCATAACTCGCTAAACCAAGGAACTGTGCCTTACTTATTAGTGTGATTTGATTTTCTAAAAACTTCCTGAAGTGTAAATGTCCATGAATGTGCAGAAGTATAAATTGAACAATTTTTGCTGCAATGACTATAAATATGGACTGGCTATTATGATAACTGAGGCAGAGAATTTAATCTAAAAGTCACTTATTAATATAACGATCTCAGAGTGAAGTATTTGTTTGAATTCATCCTTTTGAAGAATAATTTTTGCTACTGCCTAAGATAACAATCACATTGGTCCTTATTTGTTGTAAATGTGTAGAACCTCCTAATATTCAGATGGTAAGATGATTCATCTCAATAGGATGAGAAAGAAAAAAAAAAGTGGGCTATTAAATACATTTTTGTTTAGTTGCCATTCTTAAGCAGACTGGGGAAACATAAAAACCAGAAGAAGATACTTAAAAAAATTAAATACTATAGTGGTCAAATAGTGTATATATTGATAAAATATTTACCCACATGAAACGTTTTCATTGAAGGAAGTAGATCATCCTGCCAACTGGTAATGATAAAAGCTCAGCTTGTCCTGAAAACAGTGTCGGATTGCATGAAGAATTTACAATCACTTTGTTAAATGCAGTAGTATTTTCCAGCATATTCTAAAGCATTGTCACCTCAAATACAGTTTGAAATGATCCTTACTTCACTAAAGAATACTAAAGCATTAAAGACTGGTGGAACTCTGAGACCAGCCTTTTCCCAGTAGAATGCTGTGAGACTTCAAATTTTGGCACAGTAAAATTAGGCATTTACTGTTCTCGTTCTATTTTCTTGGCTCTCTTTTTAATAATATGACCTCTGAACATACCATTAATGATGGATTAATGACTCTGCCAAATCTGCTTACAAATGAAAGATGGGTGGGTGGAGCTACTAGAATTTGCTTTTCCTTTTTTTACCTTTTTGAGGAAAAACTTAGGCTTTCATTAAAACATTGATGTGCAGGCTTATTTTTTTCATACTTTTATTTTTAAAAATCAATATGGTTTTACAATTTCTCTACAGAGAAAGAAAAAAACTAGTCTAAAAAATAGTTTTCATTATTAAATGTCACAATTCTTCTTCTATTTCCACAGGACAAGATCTGAATATCTTCTTGCTGTCTCATCCACAAAAACTGAACGCTGCTTCTATCAGCTGCTAATAAGTGCTGTCATAATATAATATTTTTTCCTCATGCACAAGAGTAGTTTTTTCATCCTTAAGGATGGCAGGACTTAATTTACTTTAATTTAATTTAAATTAATTAATTAATTAAATTTCTACTGTGGTGTCTTCTGCTTTGTTTTGGGGTTTATAGATAAGTCCCAACTCAGAATACCAGCCAGTAGACTTGAAATCCTTTAAGCATATATATATATATATAAAAACATATATAATATAATATATATATAAAATGTGATTCAGATCCTATGGGGGAGTAAATTGCCCTTTGTAGGTACCTGTGTGATTTCATTAGTAAAGATAAAAGTGAGGGCAAGTAAGTTCTGAATTCATACATTGTATGCTTTACAGCAAATTAGCCTCATTTTTTATAAACTAACTTTAGGCTGTGGATGTCATCACAGGATTGAAGAAATTTACAATGCAAGTTAACTTTTAAGCACTTAATTGTATTGGATTTGGTCTTAGGTCAGCTCTGTGAAAACTACTTCTAAGGTATTCTGGAAAATACGGTTAGTTTGTTTTTTCAGTAAACATTTATGATAGGGTCTGAGCCAAATATTTCACTGTGGCTTTCAATTCAGTGTTGGATGAATGGCAATCAGCTCTGTTTCTTCCCCAGTCACTGATACCTCAAGCCAAGCACACTTGACTTTCATATCTCATGTCTCCAACACCTGTCTCTGTTAATGCAAACACATTTCACATACCAAGAAATGCATGATTATCACATTACACTATTGTTATTTTGTCGCTTCCCTTTTCCGTTCCTTTCTTTGGAAGTTGATCCTGGTTTTTTAAGACATTTATTAAGATCCTTAAAAGATGAGACATGGGAGGCATTGGGATAAGTACTGTAGACTTCATGGCCAGAAATGCAATGAGGCTCTTGAGAGTATTTCAGGGCATTACTTTATTCATGAGTTAAAGACAGTGACTGCTGAGCGAACAGTGATCATCATAGTATACCCAATGGGTTTGAAGCTTCTTACAAGGATATGCTAAAAGCTTTTAATATTCTCTCAGCTTGTAGCAAATCCCTCCATTATTTTGTGTGTTAAATGAATGCAAAGTGCACTCATCTAAAAATCGGTCTGTCTAAAAATAATATTTTTTGGACGAGCTACTTGGAGAATAGAAAAGAGGAAGAAAAAAGACTTCTCATGCTTTGACAGAAAGTTATTTTATTTTATGTGCATTAGCAAAAGTGGAGTCAGCATAGGGTGTGGGGCTTTTTTTCTTTCTTTTTTTTAGCATAAGGGAATAGTGTTGAAGTTACAGATGCTGCCAGACAATATGGTGAAAGAGAAGTAGAAGAGCAGTGTCCATAGTATAACATCTTTGAATGAAAGGAAACTGCTGAAAATGGTGTCCTGCAGTAACCCTTGTCTGGTGTGGGCTGCCAACACAAAGCTGGATACCATCTAAAAATTTATACAATTTAAAATACATTTATGCAGGAAGTCCCTTCAGCTGATCTCAGAGGACTTTACTACATCACTGTAATGCAGACAAAATGAAAAGTAAACTGAAGAGAAGGATGGTTCCTTTGCTTTTGAAAGATCATTAAATGGCAATCAGGTTAGTGGAGTAAATCTAGATATGTGGTCTGGTTTTTAAAATCAGCCAGGAGACCTTAGCTGCAGTTTATTTTTTCTGGATGCAAAGGACATTTGTTGCAATTCATCTGTGCAGTGGATTTGCAGAGTGCTGGGGTGCAAAGGCAGGTCCCTTTGCCCTGCTGAGCCCCTTCAGTGGGTCTGTGTGCTGAGCACTGCTCTGCAGTGGGGCAGTGCAGCCTCTCTGCAGCTGGGACAGTGCCCCAGGCAGAGCAGGGGCAGCCAGGCTCGTGCATGGAACACGATTCTGACTTCAGGTGATGTGTATTGCCCACTCTGATGCTAAACTTATCTCAGACTTGACAGCTGGGCTGTACACCAAGACAAAAGACCTCACAATAACCTTCTACCAATCTCAGAAATTACATGGGGAAAGAGTGGTGCAAAAAGATAGATTTCAGTCCAAGAAAAGAAGGAAGTATTAAGTCCTGTATCTATACATGGAAGGGGTTGTGGTTTTGTTCCAGAGCGCTGTGTGCCATCTGTAACACAGTTGTTCAGCATGTTCATTCATGTAGCCACATTACTAGGGTATAAGAAGTCCTTCAAAATCAGCACATGTATATGAACTTAGAACCAGACCATCAAAAATATTCAGGTGGCTAATTCTGACCAATTCCCACCAAAATATACTTTAGCTGGGTACCTCAGTACCATTCCTACCTTTGATGCCCCTATGACTTTCAGTAAGGACAGCATTTAAATATAATACTGATTTTCAATTTACGTTGCTTACAGGATAGGTCTTAATACACCAGAAAATTAATAATGGCAGCTCTAGATATGCAATGTAAAGGATACTTCTGTACAATGTCTTCATCCATCTGTTACAAAGAATGAAAGTAGTGGATGCTGTGAATTTCAGCCTGACTACATAATACATTAGTGCTGACTTCCAAGCCAAACAACTAGAAAACTGAAAGTCTGATATGTTTGTTTGAGGTCACTGAGAAATACAATTCCTATCTCTTAATAAATTCTGTAATTTACAAAAAATTTGTTTGAACTCAAACCAAACCCAAAACCAAACCTTCACATTTCAGTAGCAGCAAAAATTGATTATTTCTGAGTCTAGAGGTCCTTTTGAGCCTTTTAAATTTGTTATTGAGAAATACGTTGTAAAATTAACCCATTGTCATCAAAAGGAAGGAATTTTTAGTATCAATTAAATAGAGTATTTTTAGAATGTATTACTGAAACCCAGGAAGAATTTTAATTTCATGTGGGACAATGATTAGGATGAAAATATTTTTCATCTCCAATGTTGTAATTTGGAACCCCACAGATTAAAAAAAAGATATCTTCAACTAGTTACTATTAAAATAGACTTCTTCAGTGGGTCATCCTGCATCCCTTCAAGCCTGCATCCCTCAAGAATTTGAATGTGTTTGTTTGGGTTTTTTTAAAGCATTGTAGATTTAATTTAAAGTAAGCCTTTAAAGCGAAGACAGACCTTTCAGTGACTTACACCCCTAAGCACTTTTTTAATTGGAGTTTTCTGAGATGATGATTGCCTCTAGAAATGTCAACTCATTTGCATTAATGTTGGACCATTACAAACCATTACAAACACAGACATATCAATGTTAGATAAGACTTGAACATTTGTTATTGGCCAAAACATAAATGAAGACTTGGCCAAAAAAATGTTTCTTCATGAGTGACAAACATAAATCCAGATATTATTGACTTTCTCATAATAGCAGAAGTCAAGGAGCATGGAAATGGGAGTTTTAAATATATGAAGTTAGCAGTGCATCTTTGAAGAAACCACTTTATTTTTCATTTTCTCTTGTAAGTACCTAGTGTGCATCTAGGAGAAACCATCTCTTCTTTTTAAAAATTCCAGAGGACATCCATATTTTATTATAACAGATTTGTCACTGGTTAAACAAACTAGCCTAAAGCAAGTCTCTGTGTTCTTAGCCTCTACTAATATGAGGGAAGTATAAAATATTAAATGCACCCCACTATTAATCTGCAACTGAATGAGTATTTCCAACTCATATTAAAATGTTAAAAACATGCATTAAACAAAATATCATTAGTTACGAAAATTTCAATGCATTCTTTACTTAGTAAAATACTTTTCAGTGTCAGTCAATGTTTTCAAAATGTCTCTTAAATAAGTAATAAGAGTATCTAGTTTGATGAACTTAAAGGATAACTTTCAAGAGCAGTGTTCCCACCAACATTTGCTTTAGGCTTTGGAGTAACCTGTGATGGTTGAGATATTGTATATAAGGAAAAAAGAATAAATGTTTTTATAAGCTTACTGAAAAGTAAAGAAGGGTCTCTTGGCATTACAGGCAAAAATAGAAATGCAATAAATATTTAAACAAATATTAAAGACTAAGCTAGATGTATTTATACCAGTTTGGACAGTAAACTTGATATTTGCAAAAATGAATATTGAGGTACTGATGGGATTCAAAGAAATTCTAAAACCTTTATGCTGCAGAAGCCTTGGAGAAACATAAGGGTCTCTGTGCCCTAGCTGAGAATGGAGGGAACCACCAAAATTTTTATTAGTTCTTCTTCACAAGCAAGTCTCTTGTGAGTCAAAATTCCACAAAGAGCTTCAGGTTAATATCAGAATATTGTGGAAAATACACAATTGCTTCTGATTCTCAAGAAAACTCTCACAGACTTCTATGTTGCCATATCAGAATCTGAATCTGTATACCTACAAGCCATCAGCTCTTTCTCCTTGATGTCAAGTGGAAAATTCTGGGCAGGAACATACTATTTCTAGAATATTTAAATTACTGTATTATTGCCCTCATGCCTCAGTTATTCTTATAAATGGATATTTTTACCTTTTTCTGTCCTGAAAATTATCCCCACAGGCTTGTTAACTGAGAGTGGATGGAAGATTTCCATTACAATATATTTGATGTACCTACCCCAGAAGATATGGCAATTTAAAGTAGCACTTGTGCAGGTGTCAGCTGAATTGAATATTTCAATATACTAAAGAGCTTGAATTTGTGAATATCCAAATAATGTTGGGAAAATGAAAAAAAGCTTTTGCTGCCAACCTTGTGTTGCTGCTGCCTGCCTGTACAGCAGAAATGTTTCCTATTACACTGTTCATTTTTCAAATGATCAGGTTTCTAGGAATAAAAATAGAAGAAGTGTGAGAGTGACACGGTGCAAGTAGAGATCAATTAAAAGTATTTAGAATTCATCTTAACTTACTTTGGGTCTGCAAAGGGAAGCAATTATACCAAGCAAATACTTTGCTTAGAAGCATGTGAGACAAAGACAGTGGGACTTAACTGCTGAAATGAGGGAGTGCACGTGTGAGTAACCACATTTAAAGTTTGATTCCTCCTTCATTATATGCCTGCTTTCAACAAAGGAGTAATTCCTTAAACTCCTCTGACTGTGTTAACTGGATCTTCTTGACTCTAATGTAGCCAGTGTAGCTATGGATAGATATGGCATTATAGAATAACTTTAATCTAAAGGGATTAATCCCTTTAGATCACAAAAACGTACACCGTCTAAACACTGTCTAGAGTGCAAAAGTAGAGACTGGGCAATATACTAAAGATCTAAATGAAGACTCCTGTCCAAATGGGAGTTCATAATCAAAAGAGATTAAAAACCTAACTACTTTTAAAACTGGAGCTGGTACATATGTGTGTATATATATATTTATATATACACATAAAAGGAATTGCAGAACATACTGCAGTTAGAGAAAAGAGCAGGACTTGACCTGAAAATATCCTTTCCTGTCCTATATTGTATTAAGTAAACCTGAAGAAATTGGTTCAGAATTTCTGTATAAATATTCATATAAGCATAAGTTAAAGCCCTCTCCCATAGTTATACAAAACTTGCTATTTCCACTGAAAAAATCCAGCAAATAAATTTAGAACAAGAATATGCTACAATGAAAACAGTGAATGCTGTATTTTATCCTAGCTAATATGCATGGTAAAATATTTTTAAAGATATTAATTGTTATTTTAGATGTGCATTAACTGGCTACCCTTATAATTTTAATCCTAAATGTTGCTTTTCATTTCTTGTTAGAACTTTTCTGATAGCACAAAAATCCCTCATGAATATTTTAATGAATAAATAGAGTTGCTGTGCTGTTACTCTGTATACCTTATTGTATATTATTTTACAGTATTCTGAAAACTGACACTTTGTTCATGAAAATGAGTGCAAATCCTACAATTGCAAACCAATATTGTTCATCCAAAAGCCCATACCAATAATATATTCTATGGCTTTCTCTGGCTGTTACTTGTTACATGCCTATTTAAAAAGAATTACGTATCCATTGGGCTCCAAAAACAATACTACAAGACTTAAGTAAAAGATAAAATATGATGAAGGAGTGCCCCAAATGAACTGATTGTTCTGCGATGTGGAAGGCTGCAATTCATTTAAATAATCTGATCAATGATTAGGTATTTACAGTGTAAATAATTAAGGCTAAAATCAAACCGGAAAAAATCATTAAAGACATAAAAGAGCTTGCATGGTTAGAGAGAAGCATACTTTTAAACTCTTTGCTGGTTTGTAATAAAACTTGTTTACAGACTGTGGTGTTGGTTGTCAAGGTGCTCGAATTAACAAACAAGGGAGAGGGAAGAGGAGAGAAGCTGAAAATTGTTTTGTTTTGCTCTGGTTTAACATAGATGCCACCTCTACTGATTGTACTGGGGCATGATGGAAGTAAACTCTCAATTAAATGTAATAACCACAACAGCAAATCCAAGTATTTGAACAAACACATAAATACAAAAAATCCTGTCATCTTATTTAGGAGACTGTATAAAAATATATGCTGGTAAGACCTAGCCTTCCATTTTACCTCCTGCCCCTGCTTGTGGTGATTTTCCTTCACCTTGAAACCTTATCTCTAGCTTTTCACTTTGACTAATAGTTTTTGTTCCAGCTTCCGTTTTCTGATTGATAGAGCTCATAGTTGTGATAGTTCCTTGCTTTAAATATTTCAGGTTTATTTGCCTTTGAGAAATGAAATTTCTAAAGTTTCTTTGTACTCTAATTCCTTAATTTTTGAGAGAACAATCTCTTTAATATCTATTTATTCATCTTTAAATTTTAGGGTTGGACTTGTATTTGATTTAATCTCTGTTATAACTTTATAACTGTTGCATGGATAGCTTTGATGTTCCTTCACATCCAGTGAATATACATTCAGCTTTTTCAGTCTTTTTCATAATACAAATCTTTGTAGCTTAACATAATTTTTTTTTGTTTCAGTAGGATGTACTCAATCAGCAACAATTATGCTGGTTCCAAGATGTAGTGTCAAGGCAGGTTGAATATACATCTAACTAGTTCCAATCCCAAACCCCAAGAAACATGTTTTGCTTTTTTTAAAGACTGAAACAAACAAATAGAGTTGCTAAAAATATTAAACAATTTACTGTTATTTTTAGTAACTAGAGGTGAACTAGGCTTTTAACTATTTATTTGAGATACATATATCTTTAAATATATATATATATATATCATGAGTCATTGGAACAACCCATCTTGAGAAGAGTTAAATTTGGTCATACTCACAATCTGTCTTTACACCTTCACTAAGTTTAGGCTTCCTTCTAAGGATTATAGTATAAAGAGAAAGTGTCACATGCAAACTGAAAGGTCCTGCAGGATCCTATTTTCTCTCCATTGTTAGGCTGCTTAGTGATCTTTCCTACCAACTTCTCATTTTCTTGTTTAAGTTAGGTGCTGGAAATTGATCCAGGAGCATGAAAGCTGGGTTATATACCAAGAAAGTGACAAAATGATGCCAAATTATACCACCTGACGATTTTTCTTTTTGTTTATATAAAATATTCCTTTTCTATATTAGTTAGTCATGGTGCTAAAAATACATGGGCATATAAGAGAAATCTTTAGCAGCTGTACCTCATGCCCAACTGTTCTGAATATTAACAGAATTTAACCCTATTGTCAGTATGAAATTTTTCATGATCATGAATATTCATTTTATCAGGATGGGAGTGAAGACTTAGTCCCATCAGCTTCTACTCTAGGAATCCCTGGAGTATCATGAGATACATGATGAATTTAATTCTGATCATGGCCCTAATCTGTCTCCTAAATATGATGATGTCTCTTCTTAAGAATTTACACAGATAAAACAAAAATTGCTTTATATATTAGAAAAAACAAGGCATCCTGTCTCTTAAGTTTATAAAAAATTTACAGAATGAAAAATGTATATTCTGTAATTTTTCAATACTTCTCCCAGCTTCAGAAAAATTGCATAGACTCCAGGTGCACAAATACACTAGTCAAAAGAAGCAGTGAAATATAAATAAAATATGATTTTTGATTCATTAAGAGGAAAATTAAAATCACTTACAATTATTATTTTTCATTAAAAAGAAACAAAAAAATCCCCCACCATTAATTAATAATAAAATAAAAAGACAGTAATTTCTTTTTACAGTATTAACAGCAGAAGGAGAAAAGGAGAAGATTCAGGGGAAAAACTATTGGAGTAATTGTTGGTTGGAGATGTTCTAATTGACTGAGGCTTCCCCTGAGTGTTTACAAATTTGGTGGGTAGCTACCAGACAAAACTACAGTTTCCAACCTCCAGGTTCTCCCACGAGAGAGAAAACACAGAAGGACAAGTGCAGATTAAGTCCCAGTTCTGCAAATGAAAAGAAAAAACTGCTGCACATGGAACCTTCTGTACCTTCCTGTGCATACCTCTGGCCTTGGGCATAAATGCAGATTTAAGGACATTAAAATATATGACAGTATGTAGACCTTTTTTAACATAGTAATGCTACCAATACCAGAAGCAGCAATAAACCTTTTTAAACACAGCTAAATATGGAGGTGGTATATAACTGCAAGCAAACAAATGGAGATATGTGGAATATTTCCTTCAAAATAGTGTTTTGAGGAAGTAGCAAAATCTACAAGGTAAGAACAAAGAAAGTACAGTGAGAGATGTCTGCTGGGGTGACTCTGCCGAGCAAGCAGGGAAGATGTTTGGTGAAAACAGAGCTAGTCCTGTTCATTCCCAAATAGAAGAACTGTGTCAAAAGCAGGTGAGATCACCCCCTTTAATTTGTAGAAATCATTGAGCAGAACAAAAAGGAGTAAGGAAAATGAAGGAAAAAAGAATATCCATACTTGGGCCACAGTTTTCTTCATCAAAATGCTCTGAACCCTGGCCACCTCCATTTTGGTGACTGGGTACCTTGGTCATCAGCCCTAACTTGCCTTAACTGTAGATGTGTAGGATTGTTCACCTGCAACCGATTTAACATAAAAGCGTTAAGGATAACTGTTTCCATATGTACTACTAATGATTCTATTGCCCATGTGTAGTGTCAATGAATGCCAGTCCAGCAAACTGTAGGATTGAAACAGAATTCTCAGTTTTTTAAGCACCTCTATCTGAATGTTTTTAACAAAATGCAATATACAAATATATTCAGTCTGTGGCACAGGTAGTCTGTCTTGTCAGTTTACTCTGTAGTGGGAAAATTTTTTCTTAATGTCCATTCATAGCATGGAAAAAGCTTTTCTCTGCTCATGCTTTTCAGTGCTACTTTAGTATTATTAAATATAAGTAATTTGTTATTGTATTAAGAAAATACTGGAATCTCACCCAAGAAAATTATTTTGTAGATTTGAATTTTATTATAAGAACAAATAAATAGCTCCTGTAAAACCCACCTACAATGACCTAAATAGTTCATTAAAAGAAGTCTTTAAGATGGGGCCTTATTCCTCTTCTGGCTTTTTTTTTTCTTTCTCTTTTCATTATATATTATGTTCTGTCAACAGCAATAAAGTAGATGGATGTGTTTTAACTGTGCTGCAGATACCAGCATATGGGTATATTTAGCAAATCCAATAACACTTCACCACTCATTCTCAGAACATTTAAAAGTGTACAAAAGTGTGAAGATAAAACCCCTTAGAGAGCCTCTTGTCTCTAGTGGCACATAGTAGCAGTTCTTTAGCAGTCACAGGAAGCATGGTCCTTGTAGTTCTCAGATCAATTTGTCTCATAAAATCCAGAAAATTACAGATTTTAAAAAAGTGAAGTGTAAAAGAGTGAAAAGCTCGAGATAATTTTCAATTTTTTAATCATAACTTTATATATGTATTGTAATGATTTAATCATAGATATACATATGTACAGAAGGTGAAACCAGTGCTAAACCCTTTTAAATCCATTATGTTCAAGTAGGAGAGAGCTTCATCTATCTGCTTCCCCTGGGAAAGAACAATCAGCAGGTCAGGTGTTGATGGGGACTGTGTGGAAGAGCCTGGCATCTCTGTAGATGTGTCTTCTGAGATTACAGAGTGCAGAGTGGGTGAAAGGAGGTATAAAAAAGGGACTGGTGACTCCAGTGCAATCCCACCTCCTCCTTAGCCCTTGCTTGCAAGTGCTGGCAGCATAGTGCTGTTGAAAGAGCATTAGCTGAACACAGATGGTCTCTGAGAAGGCTGTCCAGCCCTCTCTGATCTGAGTGGAAGATGCATGATGTTAATTGGACCTTCCAGAATCAGTCAAATTTCTGATGTGAGTGTTTTTTGAACCAGTCTCTGGTTGTCACAGATTTTTGATTCAGAGATAAAGGGAATAAGTTACAGACAGTCAAGTAACACCTAAAGGTCTCATTCAAGGAAAGTGCATAGGCACAGCTTTAAATAAATCACATAGTTGGGATGAAACTCCTTAACATGAAACTTATGTCTGTGTCCAAAACAAAAAAGTGCTTAAACATTTTGCCAATAGATGGATTATTTGCATTGGCCTGCTGAAGAGATTTGCTGCAAAAGCACTTGTAGTAAGAAAAGACAAATATATTATTTCCCACACAGCTAATGTGCCATGATTTGCTTTTGAGAATATTTTTCCTGAAGGTAGGAAAAGGCCTTTTTAAGTCTACTGATAAATGAAACAAATATCTCTGTTCTAGGTTTGACTAGAGATCTCTATATGCTGAATTCAGTTAGACCCCTTCTGTTTCCTCTGGCAGTTCTTGTCTTACCCTATGTCCTTTTCCTTCTATTTCTTCATTTTTATCTGTGCAAGCCCCCTTATTATGTCCTTTCCAGTCTTACAATTGGTAGCTACTTTTACCTTAATTTCTTTCCCTCACCTTTCACTGCAATTTTTCTCTGACTCTGTGCCAAATTACTTACACTCTCCACTCCATAATTCATTTCTCTCCTTGTCATTTACAACCATTGTCTGACCTACTTTTGCTCCAGCAATTCTGCCTGCCCATACTAACAAACCAAAAAAAGCCACATATCATCTGCCTAAACACTGATCCACAATCCTCAGAACTGCTTAACAGCCACCAAGCTCCCAAAAGGAGGTTTTTTGCTCATCCCTGCTCATTCTGTTAAGGGCAGTATGCAGGCATGATTCAAGACACAGCAAATGTCAAGGATATTCTCCACATGTAAAAAAACAAGGTCAGACCAGTTTGATTCTTATGTCCTACATGAAAATGTGGACAGGAATTCAGGACTTTGACCCCTCAAACACCTCCATGCATCCTCACAACAGAGATTGGGATGCCCATTGGTTACTGTACAGACCATACTTGATTTCAGGTCTAAGCAACATATATATTTTTATTTCACAATAACTTAGGGTTTTGGCAGTACGTGGGCCTGAGGGAGGACAGGGACAAGCTGTTTGTAATGTATATTTGAATCCTCTGCTTTAGAAAGTGCATTGCTGTGTGAGCTTGGCTATGACACTCGGTCTCACACAAGAAATCGTCCTCAATTTATTTTATATACTGCTGTAGATCTATCCAAAGGAAAGACATGGAGTGGCTTTGGAAGTACATGGTTTCCTCAGCTGCATTCCTTATTCTGGCATCCTTGGCAGAGGGATTTGCAAAGATTCTCCAGAGGAGAAAGTGGCCTGGAGGAAGATGCCTCACAGGTGCCTTGAACCAGAAGTCCCTCACAGTGGTCCTAACTAGTCACCCTGATGTTAAACTTCACTAATGTAGGTAGGTTTTTCTCTGATCAGGCCCTGACATGTGAATGTGGGGTTTCAATCAGACCTACCAGAGCACACTCTGTAATAGGCACAGAAAAACAACAGTGACATTGCAGTGATGCTTATTTAAGAGTGTGAAGCTGATTATTGGGTGAAACTTCATCTATACCTTTTCTTTTGTGCCCAAAGAAGAGCCTATCTTCCACTGAAGGCCCTCAAATTTTATTATTTTTATTTCAGTACGGACTACCTGAAGTAGCAGAATTGGTTGTCAAGGAGTCTATATTTACTACATTTAAGATAGAAGCTATTTAGCCTAATAAGAATATCTGTCATTAGCAATCATCGCACACACATACACACTGGGATTTTGAAGCCCTTTAAGCCCCTGCTGAAGCTTCATTATTTCAGTTATGACTCTCTCTAACTTGTCCTTATTTTATCAGTTTACTTATTGTTATGAATTTTCACAGGTGAAACATGGTTGCCCTATTGTCCTAATTTTTCACTCTAAAGCTGCAATCACAAAGGTAAAATTCACCAGGTTAATTTGAATGAACCACCTTATAGATTCAGGACCCCTTTATCTTGTTCCCGAACGCCTTCAAGTTGTACCTAAAGGTATAAAAAGCACCAGTAGATGGCTCTGTAGTTCCTGAATTATAAGCAAGGAAAAAAGGGAGGCTTTGACAGCTTTGACTTTTGCGAGTAAATTTGATTTGGTGACACCAATGACAGGAATAAACTTCATGCCGACTTGCTGAAATGGGACACTTCCATTTGTTATGCCACACCGTTTCAAAATGGGTCTGTCCCCGGCTCACATCGACCTTGAAGGCTTCTGAGGGAGCAACAGGAGCTGCTGTCCTGTACAGGCAATGGCTCCAAATAAATCAGCAGCAGCATGACACCCAGCTTTTGGGAGAGGGCAGAATTGTTGAGCATTGCCGCGTGCGCTCGTGGCAGAGCGATGGACATGAAGGGGTGGAGGCTGCTACAGATGCCTGAGCCCAGTGGTGATGTCCCCTGGTAAATGGGATTAAAAATGAGCATGCTGAACATATGCTTGCACTGAACTTAACTACCAAACACTCAGAAAAGGTTGTTTCTGTTTTACTTCAAAATAAAACACACTGAGAAAGGGAAAGATAAAAGCAGGAAAGAAATACACTATTAAAAAAAATAAAAAAAAATCTGCTTGCATAAATCAAGGAATTTAATAATTTCTTAGAGGCAATTTAGAGGAAGTAGTAGGATTTCCTCTCTGCACAACCCTCATTCTTGAGCACAGGATCTGGGTGGGCTTTCAAAGGCAAGGGAGATTTTAAGCACGTCTGAGTGCTCTGGCACAGGTCAGCAGTGTCCCCTTGGTGTATTCCTCCACAGCTTAAACTCCTTTGAATATGTGCAAAAATTACTGCAGGAAAAGGGGATTTTGAAAATTTATATGGGGGCCTCTGCACCAAGTATAAATGTTGGCTGTATCCAAATGTGAATTTATCTAAGTTAAAAGCATGGGAATAATGTAAAACTCTCTAGAGTTTGAAAATGAGCAGGGAGCAATACAATTTCTAACATAGCAAAGCAGTTGCATCAGTACCAACTGAGATGACTGTCTGTGTGCTTTAACTAAATTCAAACCCATATGAGAACAATATGAGAAGTTTGGGTGACAGGACACACAGAAGTGGCATGTTGAGACTCAATAAACCAAAATAAGTTAAATTTACATATGTTAGTTTTCCCCCTAAAACCGATTTTCTACCTGAGTAATATTTAATTTCACACTTCATAATGAAAAATATTATTAGTAAACTTCCAGAAAAATTATCTTAACTGTACTTCTGAAGAAAATAAATTTTACAGACATTTTCCAGATATTGTGTTTCAATGGCACATTGATAATGTCTCTACTACTTAACTGCTTTAAAAACAGATGCAAACTATTTTAAAAAGAGATCCATCCATTTTATGTAAATGGCAAAAATTGCAAGGATGTTGGTATTCAAGCATCAAAATGAAAAATAAAAATTAAACATTATGTGTTTATGTCAATAAATCACCGTCCAACCCAAAGTATTCTATGATTCTGTAAGCAAAATAATGATCTGCTATGCTTTTTTATAAATACAAGACACACTCTAAGCACCTTAATAGCTTCTATTGCCATTGGCAATGATTTTCAGAGTAAGGAAAATAAAATTACAATGGAGAAAACTCAGCTAGCATTATTCTTTATGTCACTGCAGAGAAGCTGCATATGGAGACATCATTGCATTTGTATAATGCAGTAAATTTCTGTGACCTTTCCCTTCCTTAGAAACGGCTAAAACATCTCACAGAATTCAGCATGAAGCACTGGTATTTTCTTGGAAACAGTGCTCGTTAAGTAGTCTGAGAAACAAAAATTAATATATTTTATAATGTACAAATGCAGTCATATTTGCCTGGGTAAAAGACAAATCTGAGTTGAAGGCAGCCCATACCTACTAAATTTATAAAACCCAAAACATATTAAATTTCCCTTATTAATGACAATTAAATATATTTTGCTTCTATTGAGAATAATAATCTTAGGGTAAACTAGCTTGAATTACATTACATTCACTAGCTAAGTGAGCCAAGGCAATCTTAACAGAATACCTGATGTGTGGCAAAGTGCTTCTCTGGTAGCTATAGTCAACTTCTACCCTATGGTCAGTCTGAGATAATTCAATTGCAGTATGTGAATACAACATGACCCTTGGATTCAAATGCCTAAAGAACTGTGAAGGAAAAGTCCTCTCAGGTTCAATTAAATACAACATATGTACCTGTTTAGATGCCTATGGTGGTGATCTTATTATTTGGTAATATTAACTTATTAGCAAAATTTGATTTCACCAACCTTTGATTTTTTGTCCTTGTTTTGTCACATGCCAGATTGATATCTCTCAGAACCAGACTGCTATGAATTCCCAGCTTTAACTGGCATCACAGAACTGACAGAGGTTGATGGAGAAATGCTCCTTCATTTCAGATTTACAGAATTATCCTTATCCCCTTTCCTCTCTGGGATCAGAAGCGTTTTTGAACACTGCAGACATCTTATACTTCAAAATCAGAATTCAAAGTTTTACCTAAAAACTGTTAAAACTCAGGATACTACAGGGAGAGAGCAGAAAAAGCTATTTTTATATAGTACAGAAAAAAAAAATATTACTATAGACTCACTCTATGGTTTGTTTTGGTTTTTCCCCCAGTCTATCTACTGTTGGGAAGTGCCTGTATATATTCAGTCTTCATTTTAACCACTGGCAGATTTACCGCAATGTGAACTATACAATTCACATTATGTGGGATAAATGCAATAATTTTACAGGAGCAGAGAGAAAAACTCCAGCATACTGAATTTGCAGTAAGTGCTTGAAAATAGCATCCATTCTTCTCTGCAAGATGCAGTATTAAGACCAGATTTTTAGGGTTCTGAATGATTACACTTAAAGCCACTTAACCATATTGATGAAATAACTGCTAGAGAAGTCAAAGCATGGATGCTTTTAACTTTATATGGTGTACACTTTATATAAAATATATGTAGTATATATTTGATTCAAACGAATATACAATTTCCAATATGGATATAGAAAAATGAGAAAAAAATTATATGGTCTCATTAGAGACTTTCCAAAAGTTTTTGGAAGTGTTTATAGATACAAAAAAGAACATTGGTAAGAACTGTTGTCAAAAAAACCCCAAGCCCCATGTGCATGGAGGCACTCATGCATAAGCCAGATGTAATACATTAGGAGACTGCTTGCCCTCACTGGTCTGGGGTTTTGGTGTGGGTTTTTTTAACACAGGAAAGATTTGGGGGTTGACATTTTCCTTCTTCCAAAAGTGGCTATACTCCTGTCCTCTATCAAACAAGATTGGAAAGAACTGAAAGCAGATGGTATAATGTAACCAGAGTGAGAGATGAAGCAAATACTTCAGAAAGAATAGTGAGAAAGCCGTTCTATCTGCATCATGCCAGGACACTTCTCAGCCCACGTCCACACTATAATTAGCTAGCACATGGGATCCATGGCTAGTAATGCCTTCACACAACAAGCTCAGAATGATTTAGTACAAAATTTAGAAAATTTTGCAGGTTGAAACTGACAACTTCAATTTTTGACACATTAGGGAGTTTTTAAACATATTTATCAAAATGTTTTGATATATATTTTTTAAAGCTCTTAAATATATAAACATAAAATAGCATAAAGTCATACATATCTAGTAATTTTCCTTAAAATGTATCTATTTTTCACTGCTATGTCCATGTGCTCCACTTTAAATAAAAGCAAGTTCATGTGATATACATCTCTTAAGACCATTCTTGATGGCAATATGGGGGAAGACATCAGCTTTTCCCCATACAAGTTCTCTGTAGAAATTCTTCAGGGAACACACCTATTTATGTAAGTGAAAACTAAGTTTCTATAGGGAACTGGTTGTGCTGCTGCCTGAATGAAGAAAGCCACATGCTAATGATAACATATCCCTTTATGAGCCAGAAGGAATTATATTCTCTATCCAGAGCTCTCCAATGAGGATTATTTCATTGATTTCAGAAAGCTGAGTGAATTGAATGTCACAAATAGATACGTTCTTAACATGCAACAGCCTCAAAAAAATATAGGCTTAGATCAGGTCTCCAATATTTGCTCAGCTGAAGGATGCATTGGCACCTTACCAAGAGCCCAGAGGTCGCATTTAATTTACATAAAGGAGATCAGATCTCCTTCCCTCTCATCTGTTTAAAGGCAGGATGAGATTCACAGATTCATTTATTCAAGCAGATGTTGGTTAGACAAATATATACAGGGAAGTCCTTGGGTGATTGATAATGGACTACTCTAACAGGTCAAAATAATGTGACCTTGAAATACAGGGATTTTGCCTTTCCTTAGAAACAGGTATCTGAACAGTGATTAGATGTATTGCTTTCATTTAATTTCCTATTGGCTATTTAAAATACTATTATCTTTCTTTCTCTATGGAAAAAATCAATGAATCTAGAACCTCTGAATTAAGAATGAAAAACCTCTCATACATTAATCAAACACTCCAATTCTCCAGTGGCCACCTTTACTAGAGACTCTTCCTCTTGTCCAGCTGGGCTTGGGTGGAGAGACATGATTATGAAGAGTATCAATCCATCTGACAGCAACAAGGATATTGAAACTCACCATAAATTGTCACCAGTGTGAATTAAGGAAAGACATAAGGAAAGCAAGACCAGAAATTCATTAACAGTAGAAGAAGATTTAAAAATAATAAGTGCAATTTTTATATGAACTTCTAATGAATGGTAACTGTTTTGGAAGTTTAACTGATAACTTTTAATTACTGACCATTTTGAAAAGGGATATGAAAAGAAGTGATATTGTAGAAAATAGTTATTTTTGAAATAGTTGGTTTGATTGTTCCTAACTCCTAATATAAACAACACAGTTACTTGAAAACACATTATTTTATATTTATTCATGGATTAAACACTCAAAATGTAAGAAAGACAGATTGCATTCCTTGTACTAAACTAAATGATTGAATTCTTGCTAAAAGTAAACTGCTGAACACAACATTAATTATTAATTAGGAATCAGCTGAACCTAGGATTAATTATAGAACAGCTGCTGTTGCAGACCCATGATCAAGTGCCTGCTCTTGAGTGAGCAAGGATACTTGCTTTGGGAATTCAGGGTGAGAAATTCTTCTGTGTTACTGAGGTGAATCATCCGAAGATCTCCCCAGAAAATACTTTTGAAAATGTCAAATGACAGCTCTAGTAAGAGCCTATTGCTGCTAACCCAGATTTAATGAAGGGATTGAGAGGCAGATGAGGAGCTGGTGTAACAGTAAGAGCACGAATCTTCGCAAGGACAAAAACAGCCCTTGACTGCTCTAGTGCAATTTATCCAGCCATGCTGAAAGAGATAAGGAATGCTTCTAGTAGCAGACAACAGTTATTTGAAGTAATTGCATGTCCAGAACAACTTCTCTCCAAAACCACATGAGCACTATGGGGTTTTTTTGCATCTTAAGGTTTACCAAAGCGGTGTTGAATAACCAACCACAATTCACTACAGGAGAATGTCAACAGCTTGTAAAGCTCCACAGGAGGAAATCACAGACTCATAGACAGCTACCCTATCTTAAAAGCAGCAGAGACAGCACTTAAAAATAAATGCAGAGTCTTAAGGAAAAAAAGCTCCTTGTCTATGCCTGCTAAACATTGCACAATATAAAAGTGTGCTTAAAGTTCCTACGCTGGAGATTTTATTAAGGATTTTGTTTCTTAAATCTGTCTTCGTTCTTCATTATGTTTTTGATGAGGAGCTTATAAGACCAGTTTGGTAAGGTTCATGATAAACTTTAAAAATTGAAATTATTGGAAAAAGAGAATCATGCTAGCCTCTGCTTTGATATCTGTGAAGGTTTGTGTTTAAAACTCACAAAATAGGTATTATTTTACTCTCAGAAGAGGAATGAAAACCCAGAATAGTTAAATATCAAATGTAATTAAGAATTGTTTTCTTAATGTAGAATTGAGAGTTTTGACTACCACAGAAACAACTACGACCACACCAGAAACAAATAGATTTGGCCACTGTATAGGTTTCAGTGTATTTTTCAAACAAACAGCAGTGCTAAGCTGAAACCTACTACATGAGTGGCAACTGAAACAAAATAAGATGCATATTCCAAAGTGGCTGCAAGTGCAATGCAGGTGGGATGGTATGTAGTTAAATTTTGTGAGTGAAGGTTCAACCAAATAACTGCAAAGGAGGGGGTGAAATGAATTGTAAGCTCCTTACGTTTACAACTTCAGGGTTCTTTCCTTACTGTCTTTGCAGAAATCTATACAATTTATCACCTTGATGCTCTGCATAAAAAAATAGTCTTAAAATTCAAGACAAGATTTATTACACTCATGATCTCTGCATAAAAGAGTATCAGTTTTGGATTAAGCGATCACCCCCTACTCTCTGTAAAGCTGCTCCCTGTTAGAACCAGATACTGTTTTAAGAGTGGATGAAAGCATTCCAACTACATTTAGCATATCTCTTGGGAATGAGGAAAAATTTTGGAGACTAGGAAAGCAATCAGATAAACTCTAAACTGCACAGGAGGACACATACTGCTAACCCAAGATTGGAAAACTTCATGAAAATATATTCTTGGTGCCACAAAATCCCTTTATATGCTTATTTGTTTGTTTGCAATGGTAGCTACTATGTAGTACTTCATAAAATTACATCTGTTGTATGATTTCTCATCTCAATTGCTTACTTTCATCAGTAGTGGGACTGCTGCCGTATATCTAAATAAGAATTTCTTTTCTCAGCCCTGTTGACTTAAATATTCCTTCTCAAAGAAGAAAGACGTTCAAAGGCTCTTTCAGTTCCTTTCCAAAGAACAATCTGAACAGCACTGAGGTGATGGATCATTTAAAAGTCTCTCACAGCTCTGGGACCCAGAGCCTCTCCTGTTATGAAGCACCATAGCCCCGCGAGGAGCCTCTCTCTAGAATTCAGGGGAGTCAAGATTTCACTCATGGAGACCATTGACAAAGTCCCAATGGAAAATGATCTTGCCTGACATATTACAGTTCATTTCAGCATTGTCCAAAAATTGTTATTCAGACTGCTACTATAATTTATAGGTTTAGATGATTCAGTATAGCAAACTGGTTTGGTGTTACGCAGTACACTTGTCACTGCATTTATTTTTGTGTGCTTTATTACCTTCTCATATAATCCGTGTATTGTGTCAATAATTTAGAGTATAACACGTCTATCTTTGAAGAGAGAGAGAGTGTATATGAAAGTTTGCACTAAAATGTGTGCATTTATACAAGGTATCTGTGGTAATTTTGAATTGTAAAATCATATGTAATATTGGATGAAAAACATTTTATCGTTTCAATTTGAAACTGACACTGTCTCCAAACATTCTGCTGACTTATCTTTCATTAATATACATATCTATCTAATTCCAGAAAGAAAACCACTTCCTTAGGATAAACCTGTTTGAGATTAATAAATGCATCAGCTCTAACCAGTTTCAAAATAAAGTTTCATTTGCTGTGATTTCAAAGCAAGAAAGAATGTGGTAAAAAAAAATGTAGCAATAGTAACAGTAGCAATGTTAGTAACAAAAATAAGTATCATGATGAAAATACTACTTTCACTCCAGTAGAAGATGTGCATTCCAATAAGAACTCATGAAGTACTGAATTAGATAGTATTTGAAAACAGCAGGACAATATCTCAACACAATTAGATAAGATTCAATTTCTCAAGTATCCGTAGCTAACATCAACCAAAAACTGGACAGTTGCATATAACAGGGCTGAAATGGTGTTTAAGGGTCAAAGTCTTCTGCATACTTGCTGTCTGTTGCTGGGGGATCCTAAGTTTCCTATGCCCACTATTTTTAATCAGGAAGTATAAGAGAGACCTATTTTCATTTCCTTTGCTTTCATACACAGAAACACATCAACTGTGGCACCAGAGACAGGTGGTGTAGCTTGTGCTTCCAAGTGAAATAGACATGCATTTGTCTTTATAGCAACTTGATATTATAGGTACTTTATGAACAAATTTCTGATCAATTTCTGAATTTACAGACAAAACTCTGTAAGGAGAAACCTAAAACTTGTTAGCAACTTTTTCTTTCAAATGGTGTTAATGCTGATACATCTTTCTGAGAATTGATTCTAGAAATTTGCACAGGTTCCAGAGTAGCAGAGTTCAGTTTTCCCATCAAAATTTAGAAGACTGAAAGTTGCATTTCTTCAGCTTCCACAATAATGCTGTAAAACAACAAGAAATGGATCGGTTAGTGTTCTTTGTCATAAATGAAGAAGAATTGTTCTTTTGAAGCTACCCCAGCATACAGACTCACCTCTGCCCCAACACTGAAAACTGAACATCAGAAATAGAGAATAAAATGTTCTTGGTTTGTGTTTAGGGCACACATCAAGGGGAAGGAGAATCTGAATTCTGTTTTCTGTGAGGATGGCTTATCCATTTCCAAAGAACACATATCTTTGACAAAAGACATAAATGCCCTAAGCTGGGAGAAGGGCACAAATATCTGCTTCCAGGTACTCCCAGGAGCACACAGAAACATCATCTCAACTGATCATTCTGTTTTGTGTTTTCACAGAAATCTTGATTTAATTTCTTCACTGTGATACACCTTTGACTGAAATGGAGGATGACTTGACTATGTTCCCTGAGCCAATGATGAAAGCACACACATACTATTGCTCTTTACACCTATGGCCTTCCTAATTGGATACAAGCATTTGAATCTCTGGCTTCCAGAACTCTTGAAAAGGCTTTAAACCCCAGATGACTGGGATAGGAATTGAGTCTCTGAATTATAAGTTCTTCTAAGAACTAAACAATATTCCTAATTGTAGATTTGCATTTAAAAATCTCATTTCCATGCAAAATATCAAAAAACTGTGCAATGAAATATCTGCTTTATTCCCCCTTTGGTGCAAAAATTCAGTAAAAGGAAAAAAGAGACCAATGCACTGAACTTAATAAGCTTAGCAGATAAAAAATTAATAGGCATGGAATTGGGAATAAAGTAGAACTTTAAAAATTAATTTCTTTATCAGAAAAGTTTTGTTTTATTTTTGCTTTCTGTTTCAGACTTATCTGGCTGGGAAACTGAAGCTTTTGGATTCCTTCTGTAAATGAATAAATTACTGCTGAGCTCTCAAGGAGCTGTGGCTTCTGAAAGGGTGGAAATCTGGTGGACCAGCTGCCAGAAAGCAGTCTCAACAAAGGTGAATTGGCAAGTAATCAGAGAAATTTTGAGAATTTAATCAAAAGTGACTTATCTCTATGAAAATCCCCTAATTTGATGAATAAGCAGAGTCTAGTGACCCTCAAACCCCGTTACTTCCTTTCTCCATGGCACTTTCCTTGTACAACTGATTCTGTGACAAGTAGCTGCTAAGAGCACACATTCCACATACTTGCCAGGTATATGAGAAAGCATGTTGCTCTGCTGCATGGGGGATATTGGAAACAGAAATTCTCTCAACCTCCTGGCCAGAATCAAGCTCTAACCACAGCTTTCACAACATGAACCGCACACTTACTTGCTTTGTGAGAATGTGTCAAGAAAAAAAAAAGAATGTTAAATATCTCAGACAACCAGTACATCTGGCTTTTATCCTGCTCACTGCCTCACTCAGGAAGGAATATGGTTATTTTTAAATCTAAGGTCCATGTGTTGAGCCAAAGGAACATAATTCTCCAGCTGATTCAAAGATGATAGGAAAAGATTTTAAATGCTTTAAATTCTATAGGCTCATTTATCATCTGCTAAATCTTCTCCCACCCCCAAAAAATCAAAGGCTTCATTTTTTCTTTAAGCACTCATTACAGCTTTGGTCCTCATATAAATCCTCAAAAGAACCGCCCCAAAACATGTACTGTAATACAAATAGCAAATTAAAAAAAAATCGTCACTAGTAGCTCATCAACCCTTTATGAAAACTAATTTATTAATTGACTGGAACTTTTACAGCAAGCAGCTGTAACATTCAAACAGTTGAATACAATTCCCACCACAACGGTGTTACTAAATCAATGCCAAAATTCCCAAACCTGCAGTTTATCAGTTGTCCAGCAGCTCTGTGTCCATAATTTCTTTCACTTTTTATCTCTTCTACTCAAATATTTTGGGTGTGGGTTTTTTCAAACTATGGTTACTATTGAAAATCATTTCTTAAACTGCATAGGTTAATTGATAGAGTAATTCCAGAGTATTTTAGTGGATACTCTGGAATTGCCAGGACTTTATCATATGTGTAGCAATCAAGTCACTCCTAACCCCACGTCCTTCAGCTTCTATAAATACTATTTCCCTATGAATTGACTGTGAATGACTAATTTTCAGCTAATTACAAGTGATTCACTTGGATATATGTTTATATACCTTTATGTTTATATACTTTGCCAGTCTATGTAGTGATTGCACTAAATGAATAAATGGCATTTACAGTCCTCTTCTTTAAACAGAAAAAAAGAGTTTATCTAGGAATATTTTGTACATTTGCAAAATAAGGCTTGGTCAGTACTTTGAATAGCTAAAACAGTTTTGACTAACTATTTTAAATATGTCCACTTTAGAGGAAATTAGTACTTACATATAGAAAGCTGTAGTGATTCAATTGTACCTTCTTATTTCTTGACAATTTTGGTTAGTGTTCTGTTTTTTATCTAGCCTCAACAGTGTTATTAACTGTAGCAGGTATAATAGAGAGACCTCATAGCACACTAAGTAAAGATATTCTTTAAACATAATTTTAGCAAAATAAACCCAGACAATTATATTCATGCTATTTAAATGGTTGTAACATTTAATGTGTTTAAGAATTCTTTCCGGATCTGCACAGATGAGATTTTCAAGTTTAAAAAACAGTTGAAAGCAAAATGCAATATAAGAATGGGAGGCTAATGGTAAAATCAAGAGTCAAAAATATGAGCTCTATTTATACTTTTTATTGTACAGAAAGTATGTTTCTGCTAACTTTATCACTGTTTGAAAACCCCACTTTGGGGAAGGAGTTTTCATTTATGTTTTATTTTTCCTTTTTTTTTTCCCCTGGGAAATTATAAACAGGGTCAAAGGCATGTAAAATGCTTTGCCCTCTGTTAATCTGAGATGGAATCTGTGGCAGTTTGCCTGTTCGATGGTATAGAGATTTGCAGTATATATTGTAAATCCCATTAACTTGTCATTAAATAATTAGCCACATCTGCATCAGACATATCTGATGCTGGTTATCAACATTTTTTGCTTAAATTCAGACTTTTTATTCCCCTCTTCACTTTCTGCTCCTTGTTGAATTATTGATTAAGTCTTTGTTATGTTATTATTTCCATGTACATCAGAAGGCTAGGATATATATTCTCATGCTGCATATTATTCCTTCTGGTTTTCAACAGTGATCCCAGTTATTTAAGTGACAACAGGTGAAGCTTTTTTGGGGAAAGAACAGGAAAAAACGGTGAGGCAAACAGCTAAGGAACTTTTTTTCTTTGTTTAAATATGTTATTTATTTCTGAGATCCTGATGATCAGACCCTCAGCTCAAGTTAAATCCCCTTCTGCTACTCTAGCTGTACTCAGAGTGTATGAGCCCCACCTGAAGGAGCAAGTGGAGGTTTTTTCTTCTCATCCAAGTCCCCTTTCCATCTGGCATTAATCCTGAGCTCCTACTGTCCATCACAGTGTGGGGCAGTTTTTGCCCCGGGTCAGGATGAACCTTTTTGTCCCCTTCACTTCTGTTCCTCCTTGCTCCCTCTCCTGTTTGGAGCACAAGCCCTGCAGTACTGTGTGCTAGGCTCCCAAAGCTCAGTAATGGAAGGGATATCCTTACCCTATGGAGAACAAGCTTTTTTGTACATGTACTGCTTTCTCATGTGCAACTGTACCTTGAAGTTTCTTCACAAAAATAGTTAAAGTCAACTACCATGCTCACACACTGCTACAAGGGAAAGATTTTAGTTGATAACACCTAGGTGAGCCCTAATTAATTAATGCAATAATAATAATAATAATAATAATAATAATAATAATAATAATAATAATAATAATAATAATAATAATAATAATAGCAAATGCGGTATGTGCAGAAGAATTGGGTTTCTTCTGAGTCTGTGAATGCTACATGACAAGCTCAGAAGGGATTTATATGCTTAAGTTTTTGGAATTTGTTAGTATTTTAGGTGGGACATAAAATGAATTAGAGACTACAGTCTACTACATGAGGGACCTGCTTTAGTTAATGGGATTATTTTAATATATCAAGAAAGTAGTAGCCACTACATTAAAAAGCTTTATAAAAGTCCTGAGATAGTCTAGGTGAAAGACATTACATAAAAAAAGAAATAAAAAAATATTCTCAAACTTTGTGAATCTAAGCTCTAGAAAGCTGAATGTTCTCATTGCAAGGAAATCCCAGGCTCTAGTCCAGAAGAAATTGGATTTTTCTACAGATTCCTGGCAAAAATTAAGCATATTTTTCAGTGGTGTTTTTCAGTGAAGATATGTTTTTGGAATGTGAAAGGAAGCGATGGAGGGAGAAGTTATTTATCAGAATCTGCATGAAATACTCAGAAAGTCATAAGGCAATTCATCATGTGCATCTCACTGACATATGATCTTTATTTATACATGAGTATCTATCATACCACATCTTTTCCAAATCTCAGTACTCTTTGTAGACACAGATTTTACACAGATGCTTCTTGTGCTCAATGCCCTTTCACAAAGCATGAGTGCCTTGCTCTTTTAAACACACATCTCTTTTTTACAGCTGTAGTCGGTACTACAATTTAAAGGACTGGACTATGTCAAATGAGAAACCATATACTCTAAAAGAATTAGTAGAAACTTCTTCCACTGCCTTCCTCAAACACATACTAGTCTATGGTCAGTGGTAACTTAAAATATTTGCACTGTTTCTCTGCTTGTACAGCATGATATAAATAACATAACAATAATACTTGTAACAATATTTTCCTGTTACTGATGAGGAATAGAATCCCAGCCCTAAGTCTCTGGTAGGGATCCCATTTGCTTATGATAGGTCCAGATGTAGCTAAAGAAGGCTACAATCTGCTAGACTTTGAAAATAAAATCTGAACCTCATTCTTCTGCTGTCAGGGCAGCTTTTCCATGCAGCAGCCTACATAGTGATGAAGGGAGTCTTTGTCAAGCCAGCTGGCTCTGCCTGAAAACTTGCTTGTGGTGCTGAGAGAAAGCTTGTCTCCATGTCTCAAAGGGATAGTAGTCTTTTCACTTTTAAACAGCTTTGCTTCTTCATGGATTTAAGTCTGTTTACATTTCCTTGTCCAAGTGCTGATTCTGTTTCATTGCTGGTTTTCCTATCTCTGGCTCATAGATGCTGTTCATACTTATACCTTGTGGACATGGACAACAGCTTCATCAAGCCTCATACTATGAGCATTCCTTGACAGAGCTTTCTGACAGGTGATTTTTCCATTAGGGGATTTTTCTTCATTTTGACTTTGCTCCTAAACCCTCCACTCAGTCTATCTGGATGCTGGGAGCCCACGTCAGACTGACTGCAACAAAATCCTCAGATCTGTGCTCACCTCATCTCAGTGAGATACTCATAAATATAATAATGTTTTCTAATGTAAACTCATAGCAAATTTCACACATTTCTTCAGTAAGATTGAAGGGAGGTGTAAAGCAAAACTTAATGTGAATGTATGCATGAGATATTAGAAAGGAGCTAAATCTTGCTGTGAAATTGTGTTTTTACGTTACAAGGAGGCTCAAAAATTGGGGTCGTCTCAGTTCCAAAATTATTACTTGATTTCTTTTCAAAAAAACAATGTGTGGCAAAATAAAAGATTAGGATTTTTATTTCCTGATTTTTTGACTAATCTGAAAATCATCTTAAATTTTTTTTTTACCTGCCTGAGACTTCAAAGATTTGGACTTTATTTTTACCTAACCAAATGCATTGTTGAAATCAATTTTGTCCTAGGATAATAAACAAATCCTCAGATAGTGAAATTAAGTGTTTTAAATACTTTTACTAATTCACAGAAATAAATTGGCTGTAAACAGAACTCTAATGTCACTTGGGTACAAAACCAACATGGTTTTGATTCATTTTCTTCTGGAGGAAGACCAAAACCTGCTTTTGAGCATTAGTTCGGGCACTAATCCAGAGTGACATAAATAAAGTCTTCTCCCAGGGCTTGAACACCTAGTTCTTATATTTAATGCCCTTATTCTAATCCCTGGGATAGGTGCCTTGTCAGATGTCAGGCAAGGGTAAGAAGTGATTGTTTTTCTACTTTCAATCTAAAATTGCATTCCAGACCAATGTCTTTCAGAAACTGATATATCTGAGAAGATAGAGGAATGAATTTTTGATGCATCATCACTTTCTGAGAGAAAAAAATGAAACTTCGATTTTAAATTCCTCACTACAGAATGTTCCAAAATTCAATAGTAATTACAAATTACCAGAAGAATTGATGCCCATAGAATGAGTTGTAAGACAGACAAAAAGGCTGAAATATAGTATGAGAACAATTTCATGTTCACTGTGTTATCTTCTATGAAAACAATTCTGCTTCATTAATCATTATCAATATGTGTATGTCTGTTCCGTAATAATTTATGAACACAATATCTAGTTATTGAGATACTTGTTATATGAAGATGGTTACATTTCATGGAGGGTAAGTGAAATGTGAAGACAAGCTTTATCTCGACTTTGTGAATGCTTTTGGACTGGAATGAGATGGTGTCTGAGTCACGATGATGAAGGTTTTGCTCTTTGCCTTCTGCCACCTAATAAACCTCTTTCCCCATTTAAAATCAAGCAGCAGGGAACCATCAGAAATAAAGTATAGCACTTACAAGAGAGGATACTTCAAAAAAATCTAATCATATAGATAAACACAATTTTTCTCATATAAGAAGCTTCCAGACCTGCTTGGTCTGCATAGATGAATAGAGTATGTGTATTTTATCCTTTAAAGTGAAACAATATTTCTAGAAACTTATGTTGACAAGTAATTCACCTCTGGTGAATTACACGGACTACTTAAGGGAAGAAGTTCCAAATAACACTGCTTTTGTTGGTAAACAATAAAATCACACAGAGTACTGTGGACAAGAGCCTATTCTAAAAGTGAGAAAATAATGTAATTGTTCCCTGGGACAGGTGAAAGTATTTTTGGATAAAAACCAGATGAAGGAGAATGATACAATTTTCCTTTTAATCCTGAGGGAGGCATTACCTCATTTTTTGAAAAAAAGTAATGCCAGACAGGGCAATTTAAATCAAATAACCCTTGCTCCACTGAAAACCTGAAGCAAACCTCAATTAAATTGTCAAAATACCTCAGATATTCTGTTTTCAGTATCTCTAGTCTGACTCACCTAGAACTGCGGAAAAAGGTTAATGATTTTTTCCAACCCACCTGTGTAGAGTCAAAAAGCTTCATTTGCCTCTTTTACCTTAATCAAATGGAAGCCATATTGCAACCATTGAAATCTTGTTCAAAGAGTTGAAACAATTTTAGGCTCCTTCTGCTTCTTAATTCCAGTGAAACATGCTGTGTGTCCTACTAAGAAGAGAAAATTGCACCTTAGCACTCCACATAGCTACTGCTAATTGTCACAGGTTTGTTATCTGTTATATACTGCTTTAGATAGATTTTTGTGCTTAAAACTCTACTGCTGCTTCATAAAGAATGTAGCTATTATTTTCAAGATCTCTACTGCTGCTTCTAAATCATTCAAGTGAAACTGAAGTCATTTACACTTACACTTGAAGTGGAATATGACATGTCAGATGTCAGATTAAAGCCCTCCATCTAAACATTATTTATTTTTAGTAAACCACTACTTCAGCTCATAAGCTAATTATTACTTGTAATGATAGAAGTACTGCAAGAATTCTCTGCCAAAGTTCATTTAATTTGCATTTTAATATACTAAATCTTCTTTTCATTAATAGTGCTGATACAGGAGTTTAAGAGACACAATAAAAATGTGGGTGTGTTTGTGGATAACTCTGAAATCCACTGTGACATATAAAAGAAAATGAGAGTCCTCTCTTTGGCACCATTACTGAAATTCTTCACCTCTTTTTTGTGTGAGCTGAAGGCTGTGCAGATGGTTTGGCATAATTCACTCAACAAAATGGTTCAGAGGCAGGGAGGTAAAGCCCATGTTACCCAAAACTTCATCTCTCTTTTTTTTTTTTGCAGTGTAGTGCAGAAATGTACTACCTGGAAGACTTCTTTGTTAGAATTTTAACAACTTAGTCTAATAAGATGCCATATTTTTCCAGCAAGCATATAGATTTGCTTCTTCAAACACCTCTCAGAGAACATTGTAGCATAGCTATCATATTGCATTTTGAGAGAGCTGCAATACAGGTCTTAAAATGTCATTGACAGCAGCAGATTTGTAAAATTTTGTATGTGCCACTTGAGTATTAAAGCCATCTAATGAAAGCACAAATAAAAGTAGTTACCAGAAGGCAATAGCTACCTGCATTAGGAGGCTTGTTTGAATCCTTTGTGAGAGATATGTTTCCTAAAAAGCCATAATTGGAGATGAAAATCAATTTGTCACAAAGTCCCCTTTTTCACTCTTTTCACTCTTTCCTTAAGTGCTATCCCTTTATCTGTCTTGTCTGATAAAGACAGCTTACCCAGCTGTTTTCTTGTGTATCCTAGATAAAATGACCATATCTTCAAACAGCCGCCACACAGAACAATTTTCTGATGGCATTTTTATAGAGTTACAAAAGATCTTCACAAAATGTATGGTGCTGTGCTTTTAAAGTTTACCTTAGCCTCAGTATTATCAGCTTATGTTTCAGTAGTGACTTATGTGCATCTCTCACAGGAACTGAAGAACTGAGCAGTAGGAGATTTTTATATTAGAAACTTTGGATTTTGAGCAGTAATCTCACATTTTACAGAAAGCTTTGAGATCCACCCTAAACAAAAGAACAACTTTCATTATGAGTCTCTTTCCTTACGAGCCAGTGTTCTGCCTCATTTATTTCTTTGAATTGTTTTACTCTGCAAGTAGTGCCATTAAAAGCAATGTTAGAGACAATCTGAATCTTGAAAAGAGAAGGGAAAATATATTGTAGTTTTTAGGAAACAGAGCAGAGAGTACAGACAAAAAACCCAAATGCTTGAGAGCTCAAAATCTGCCATCAGTCCTTTGTACAATGTATTATATAGCTTGGGACATACAATTTTGTTTAGATCATATACTTCCTCCAGCTATCTTTATATATTCCTTGACCCCACCCAGATGTGTCTGCCTGATGATTTTTAGTGTTTCTATTGCTTTATAAGGTACGTCTTTAAACCCAGGTGGTTTAAAGTTAGGCCTCACATGGAGAACTGAGGCAGAGAGAATGTTATGACCTAGAGGAACTATAACCAGGACAGTCACAGTCTCTAAGTAATGTTGCCTAAGACTACATTGGTTGATTTATTTTTTTTCCCTCACATTGGTAAGCATCAACATCTGAGTTGTCCTTGGGTGCTGTACTTAACCTCCTTTTGTCACTCCTTTGAAGGGGACTAGCTCTTCTATAGGTTCTATAACTGTTCTGTCATAGAAACCCCAAGAATATGTCATAGATACTTCAGGAGATATCAAGTGTCCCTGGACACTGAGCTGCACACAGGTGAATCAAGCCTCAGAAGTTTGTTTGATCACAGCATCAGACCTGTCGGGATCAATTGATAGCTAATCAGCATCAAGATTGCAAATTGTCTTCCAAATGTTCAGCCTACAAATCTGCTTTAAGATGAGGTATACAGCAGTGCAAATCACAATGAATTCACTGACTGTGCATTCCATGACTAAGATGAAATCTTGGCTCACAATAGAGACACAGATGAGGTGAATGCTGACATGAAGACCCTGATTGCTGATCTTTGTATCTTGACTGGTTAACACTTAGTAATTTATTCCTTTTTATTTTTTCAGTATGCTTCATAAAAATATGTGTAGTCTGCTGTAATCAGAGGAATTTAATGTTGTTTGCATTAGCATTTTGAACACAAAAGCTCATCTGCTTTTTAACGAGATAAAAAAATCTAAGCCTGACCATTACAGGCAGACAGATTATCAGTGAATTCAGTGTTGAATGTGGTGGATAGTGAAGGCAAGTTTCCCCTCCATTATCTCAGAAAGTCTTTTTTCAGTTTATATTATCACTGATAAATGTGTGGCTGTGTTATAGTCAAGCTGTGCTATAGACCAGTGTGTAGCTGCCTTATCATCCCTTGGCCAAACTGAGAAAGGGAAACATCATTCTAAACCAGTACTATGGAGTTGGAGTTATGAGGAGAAAAAGTGAGAAAGAGAAAGGTGTTCCAAAGGATATATGTGTCCACAGTAAATGATCAAGGGGAAACATTAGCTGTTTCTGTTTGTCAGAAAGGGAATGGGAGTCTGAAGGGCCAAGTCACTGAGCAAAGCAAGACATCTCATTTTGTTCCCTAATATTTTTACCTGTCTTTTGTGAGCTTCCCCCAAATGACTCACTAATCCAATCAGGATCAGTAACTAATGATTCAAAGTCCCTCAAAACTATGCTAGTTATTTCAGATGAATCTTCATATACATGACCATGCAAATTCTTCATGTTGTTCTTGTGAAAAATTGCCTCATAAATAGTTCTGGTAAGCGAGGCAGCAGACAACTTAAGTGAAACATATCATGACAAGTATGCAAATAATGTCATCAGGCCCAGCCAGTATAGTGTCAGATTATGAACCAGATCCAGCATCTTTGCTTCCACATGGTGATTCAATGTTTCTGGACTTTGTCAGCAAAAAATAAATCATGGGTCTGAAAAACTTGATGCTATTTTTCAGACATGGCAAGCAGATATGTGCAAAAATCTCTTCAGGTCTGATTTATTAAGATCACCTTTTTGTCTCTGGTGAAGAACTGGAACACATGCATTTTTATTTTTTCCTCCAAAATGCTCATTTATGGAAGAACATGTTTCAGCCCCTCAATGATTATTCTATGCTTGTCAGTTTTAGATTGCAGCTCCAGGTCTGTTAATGGTTTCTGAGGTGATGCTGATGCCTCTGAGGCTGCCTGGCAGAATTGCTAGCATAAAACTAATGAGTATCCTGGCATGACCCTGCACTGCTAGGACATGAAGGCAAAGGGGGAAATAAATTAGAAACCTGGGTGTGTAGAAAGAATATCTGTAAAGGCACTTAATGGAGTCTAGAATAGAAAATTAATCACCCATAATAATTAGGGTTTGTGAGACTATTTAATTTAATTCCATTTACACATATTTTCCACCCAATGATTAATGAACTCTAGGATAGCTTGTAAGCAAAATCTGAACCTGATATAAGCTTTAGAAGTGTGTAGAGTAGAGAGTTATTAGACCACAACAGCTTTAATCTACTGTTTTCATTCTATATCTAACGGGTTTCACATAATCTTTGGGTACAAAATGACATGGCACCCAGTTTAAAGTGCTTTTGGAACATATATAACCTGAAAGTGCTTGATATAATCCAAGTGAAAAATGGTAAATTGAACAACATCAGTGTGAAGCAGACTATTATTAAACTATTAAAAGCTGGAGCCAGTACAGTTTATTGTTTCTAATTCCTCAGCCTCTAAATTCTTATTTAGCATTTCACTTTTTCCAGGTCAGTAATATGTTCATTTTTATTTAATACAGTCATTAACTTCCAGGTCTTTTTGTGAGGATAATTTACCATACTTTAAAATCCTGGAAATGTTTGTGTTTAAAGTTACTGTCAAGCAAACAATAAAAAAGAGGCGTTAAAGATTTTGTCTGCTTTGACTTCTGAGTGCACAAGTTAATGACAAGTCATTTTTGTAATTTGAGGCACAAATTTCTGAAATTCAGTGTAGTAGGTTATGCAGTCAGTGAAACCTCATGGTCATACTCATTCCTTCTGGCATTCATGCCAGTGAATGTGTGAAATGGCTTTAGAAGAAAGATGACAGCATTTTTCCAAAGATGGAAATAAATTCCTAATAATATAAATAGGATAAACTCAAACATCTTGGGTAGCATTTCAGAGTTTAACCTCAGGCTGAAAAAAGGGGCTGCCAAAAGCCTCATGAAGCTCAACAAAAGAAATTGTCAAATTCTACATCAGAGGAGGAGGAACCCCATGCACCAGCGCACGTTGGGAGCCACCTTGCTGGAAACAGCCTTGGCAGAAAAGGCCTAGGGTACTGGCAGACACCAAACTGAACACGAGGAAGCATTAGGTGAGTGTTTTAAGACATGAAACTATTTTGAAAATTTCATCAGTTTTCTATCCAGTACCAAAACTGGATTAAGGCCTGCTGTTTCCACCAGCTACTGAAGAGTTAGTTACCAATGCACACACATTTAGATATGTGATGATTTACTTACGATTTTTCACACTCTGCCAACTGATAACTTTACCTTGCAGTTCTTATCCATCCCTGTCACAGTTCAATGCAGCCATCTGTAAGCTTATGTGGAGGAAAGAGTCTTAGCAGAATAAAGAAAGGGAGCTCAAACACAGTCCCACCTAAAAAGCGATTGGAAAAGTAAAGCTGGTAATGCTCTGAATGGATAAAGAGAGCTTACCTTGAATTTCAGTTACTTCAGCCCTTCCTTATATAATGATAAAATCAGTGTTTATGCTTTGGCTTGACAGCTGAGTGAAAGTGTGTCAGATATGGCAAATACATAAAAAAGTTTTCTGCAACAGAGAAAGTTTTCTGTCTTGCAAGTAACAGCTTCTTTTGAAATTCAGTCCTGACAGGAATGCATGTAAATATTCCTGTACAAAACATATTGTATCTGTGAATTCTCCTTAGGTGAAAGTAATTCTGCTAAGTAAACCCAATAGGACTCTATTTGCATTTATTAAGTAGACTAGAAGCTTAAACTTTTTTTTTAGCTATATGTTAAAATTCAAATACTGGGGACAGAAGCTTTGACAGATTGTCAAAAGGTACTTGCAACTTCCTGTAGAAAGTTATCAAAATAGAATTGCACTGTGAAGGTTCACTTTCCACTGTCTAACCTTAAATTATTGTTTTTGAAATGTAATTGCTTCTAAATAATCACTAGGAATAATGCACTTTTGAAAAGCAAAAGTTCTTGTATATTATATCTCAGAACCCTTGCTGAGTTAGAAATTATCACTGACACAGATAGCATTTGAGAGCATTGGCTAGGTCAGGTATTAAATAATGTCAAGAACCAAGAATCTGTGCCAGACAAGGTATGCTAAAATTATTAACAAATAAAATGAGAATTCCTCAGAAAAAATATATAATCCTAATGGATTATATTATTAAAAATTAGTTGCTTCAGAGGACTGTTTTGGTTTATTTAAGCACATATAAAAAATTGCTCTGTCTTCTTTAAATATATATATATATTTGTCTGTGTGTCTGTGTCCCAGCCTAGTAAAGAATGTAAATATTGGTTCCACCCTAATCCAGCAAAGTCATGTCCTAATTTCCTAAGACATTGGAAACCCCACAGTAAGTCATGTTATCAAAAACTGGCATCACCTTGTCAGAAAATAAACCTGTGAACTTTTGCTTAGTAAAGAAAGGGGAATGTAGAGCTACTGAAAAAAGATATACTAATCTACAACTGAAACTGTGTGATAGCAGAATGGTAGGTAGAGTCAATCTAGGATAAATTTCAGTACCAGTAAATGTGGCACTGAATGGCAATGTGTTTGATCTGGGCCATATTTTCCTTTTCATTACCAGACAGCACAGTAGAAGTAATTAAAAACTAGTTTTATGCAAATATATTCATTCTCTGCTTTAAAAATGCACCCTAATATGTTGATTTTTGCTGTTATAGAGTTCATTTTCTTCAGGGTAGCTAGTTCCATTCTATGTTTTGAATTTGTGCAGTAAACTGTTGAAAATTCAGGAATGTTTTAGCTGTCACTGAGCAGAACTTGCAGAGTTAAGGCTTTTCTCCACACCCCTCCACCAGTAAGGAGGCTGGGGGTGCACAATGTGTTAGGAGGGAGCACAGCCAAGACAGCCGACCCCAAGTGACCCAAGAGATATTCTGTACCATTATAAGTGGTAGAATCCTGCTTCCCTGGGGATGGTTGAACATCTGCTTGCCCATGGGAAGTATTTAATTCCTTTGTTTTGCTTTGCTTGTGTGCCCAGCTTTTGCTTTGGTTATTAAGCTGCCTTTATCTCAACCCATGATTTTTCCCACTTTTATCTTCTGACTCTTTCCCCCATCCCACCCAGGGATAGTGAGTGAGCAGCTGTGGGACTTGGTTGCTGGCTGAGGTTAAACCACCTAGGAAGAAAGTGGGCATAGGAATTATTCTATGTTTGTACTGTCCTGCTGTCTTTCCAGCAAGTTTCCTTGTACCTTTAAATTTGTCCCACAGCTGTGAGTCACTAAATTCTTTTTTGTTGTTGTTCTATTGCTTTTGCATATGGTGGAGGGTTACATATGCAATGTGATTTTGGAATTCAGAACTGAAGAGTATAGTGATGTGAATGCCTCCCTTTTCATACACACTGTTATCTAAATTTTCTGAGTGTTAAGTCCTGTGTTTTCAAACAATAATAATTGTGTGATTAATGAATGTTGAAGATGAGAGAGCACCATGAAGGCCAAGAAGAATGGTGTAAAAAATCCTATACAATAATTCTCTCAATGCAAGAACCAGGAAAATTCAGTGGTAAGTATAAAACAAGGACAAACACACAATTGGTTGGATAGCTGAGGAGTGAAACTCACTTTTTAAGTATAATGAATCCAAGAAGTCACTAAAACCTAAAAAAAAAAATAGGTTGCATTTAAATTATGTATAATATCCAGCACTTTATAGGTTAAAAAATAAGCAGCAAATTCTTCTTTAACTGTCAGCAAAAGATTCCTTCAGAATCCTCTAAAGCATCTTTACTCAACTGTGGTTAGAAAATATGAGAGTAAATGGACCATGTTGCCTATTCTAAGTGCTTCAGTGAAATTATAGTTTGTTATTTGGGATTTCTGGTTTTGGAAATTACCTAGCACAGCATATTTCTTCTGCAGCTTCCTTGTCTTTCAAAAATCCATGCAAAAAGGCCATCAACTATGCTTTCTAAATTTAAAATAATGACAGTCACCTTACATTAGGTGTTAGAGAAAACACTGTGATTTGAAAAAAAAGAAAAATTGCAGTGTCTTATATCCCATTATTTCAGTATGTTTCTGCTTAAGCAGCAATCTGATATGCCCAAGGGTAACTTTTTCTGACCTCAGTGAAATTTGTTCCCAGACTAGTACCTTTTAGCAAACATGCATTACAGACATGCATCAACACAAGAGTTTCAATCTAAAGCCCACAAAAATAGCTGGAAAAGCATCTAATTCACCATAAAGTTTCAAATCAGTTCCCACATCTCAATTTCCTCCTAATCAAAGTGAAGGATTTTTTTCTTATTCATTCTGCAATATGTCAGAAAATACCTACTAGCAAGAAGTGTTGTTTTTATAATTCACTAATCCAAAGTATTAGCAAGTTTAAACTTGAAATTGGAAAGACAGTGCATATTTTTTTAAAAAGCCTGGTCAGGAGTATTCAAATACTCAGAGTTTTGTGCTAGCCTCTAGGAGGCTAAAATCACTGGATTAGTCACTGGATCACCAGCTCAGCTACCTGTCCTGAAAATCTCTCTTTACCTACTCTGCCTGCTCTCATTGGCTTTGCCATGGCCCAAGACAATATTTGTCCTTAGAATTTCTATAAGGAAGAAAGGAATTACTCATAGAAGACTCCCTTGAGTATATTCAACTCTGAAAAAATGGGAGCAGAGAAGGAGTCATCCTTACAATTATGCACAGCTTTTCTTTTACTTCAGTCTGTAATGCCTGACTTGGGTTTCATCTGTATGGAATGGTGGCTTAGAACATATATCAAGAAATGCCTAGAGCATTCTGTTTGACCTCGTAGTTATAATCAAATCATAAGAGGGTCATATAATGGATAAAAGGATTTCTCATTCCAAAATAATTCCAATAATTTTCAGTTTCATAATTTCACCCATACTGGCCAGTTTATGCAGACATATGTGGATACATATTAATGTGCATACACAAAATTTTATGTTTCATCTGAATAAACTCCTGCCATGCACGTTGCTGTATGTTATGCTAAAGGAGCAGAGGAAAGAAGGGGAGAGATGGTTGAGTGTCCAGCAAGTGGTAGGTGCTGCCCATGAGAGCTCTCTATAACTCTGTCAAGCTTTGCAGGTGTAAGCCCATGAAAGCAACCATATGAGAAAAAAAAGCATGAGAACAGTAAAGAAAAATTACAGTCAAAGTGGAAAACACTGCCTCTGTGGCCAGCCTGGGAGGGTGCCAGGGCTGTAAATAGCAAGCCCTTAGCCATGTGAAGGCATGCTGAGGCACTGGGGCATGCAGGGTGCTGTGAAATCACTTCCACATATAAAGTGGCAACAAAAGCTTTGCTCCACTGTAGTCGAAACCCCACAGCAAAGACTTTGTCAGGGATAGTAGGGAATTATAATTTTTAAAACTTATTAGCTCTATTTCAGACAAACCACACAAACCCCCAGACATTTACAGGTCTGTAGCTTTTCCACTTTCATCAAAAGTCTCATGGAATGTCAACAAATGGCCCATGGGCTGACAAAGAACATGTGTTTCTGTCCACTGAGGGAACTTACTTTCTTAGTGAAATTCCAGATAATCAATTCCTGTGTATCCCAGAGGAGAGAAAAGCTCTTATTGCTAGGATCACAACAAATTAACCATGGAACAAATGCATTATATTGTGAAGGAAGGTCCTTGCACTTGTTGAACAGCACTGGGAAAAAAGAGACTATATGCAATATGGTAAAAATCTCAGTAGCTGAGATACTGCTATTGTGTTCAGGACTTTCTTAAAAATCTTTTCCCCCTGGTGCCTTGTTTCTGTCCCAGAACCATCCCAAAAGCAAATAAATTCAAGAATACCTTTTTTTCTTGAAAGGCCCTAAAAACGGAAGTCAAGCAAAGCAAACACAAGAATTCTTTTTCAAATATTATGCATGAAATTTAGAGGAATATTAAAAAGTAGAAAACATGTACCTTCATTCTTGCTTCCACAAAAAGACCATATTCCCCCATGAATTTATTTTCTTTTGTTATCCTTACAGTCTGACAACTAGTGTCACTGTTTGTCAAGTTAATCTATTTCTAAAATGCCAAACAATCAGCAATAGCAAAAAGATATCATATAGAGAGTGATAAAACTACAAAGCAGACATCTACTGCTGATTAATTTTTCCCTAGATTTTTCCAAAGGTAGTCTATGAGAAAAGAGGAAAAAGATTCAAGGTCTTTCTATCATTCCTATAGAGACCAAAAGAGTTAATGAATGAGTAAATAGAAATCAATAAATTTAATTATTTCTTATATTGGTTTGCAAAATGTGCTATAGTTTTCACTACCTGATTATCATTGATCTGTTAGGGAATAGGGGAAGGGAAAGAAGTAATCCACCAAGACAATTCCAGGAACAGTTTCTTTTCTTTTTCCAATCTGGCATTACAGTTTCTGTGTGTCAAAAGATCATGCTTAGGAATTATACATTAGCAGTCTGATCTTGAAAGTCTTAAATAAATATTATAGAAGAGAATATTTTGGGCTCAAATAAGGTTTGTTTTCCTTTGTAACATTCCTGGAGTTATTAGCAGCCTGTAGTATTAATCTTATAGATCGCATCTGAGACCTTAATGTTATTCTCTGAGAAATTGCTTTCTGAATGCTATTTGGAACAAACTTCAGCTCCTAATTGTTTAGGAGGAGCTCTCAATCCAAATATCCATTCATTTGCATGTCCCAAATGATGAATATGCTAATGAAAAACAAAGAGAGAAGTGAACATAACTTGTCCTTACACAGATTTCATGCCATCTTCACAAACCGGTGCAGTGATAGAATAATGCTAATGTTTAGAATTAGCTAGCCTGTTTTTGTTTTTTTTAATTCTTCCCCTTTACTATTTTAGCATTTCTTAGTCTCCTCACAAAGCAAGCTGCCTTGTCCCTGAATTTACTCACAGCAGTTTATATTTAAATAGTCACATTTTGAAAGAAGAAAGATAAAAATTTATATCGCTACAAAGAACTGAGACTTAAAACTTTCTTTAAATATCTAGAAAAGCATTCCAGAAATTCTACTACTTCCTGAAATGGTGGCCCACTACATGTTCTAGGTTGCCTGACCTGTTAGCACATATTCAGTACATGCAAATGGGGACAAGGAACTTAATACCTCCTACGAATTAGTCATCTGTGTTTCCAACACCAGTGAAGTCATTGTTAAGTCACCTCTGATGGTGTTTATTTGGGTGTTTTGTGCTGTGATAAGAGGTGCATTGTCATTCTGATATGACCAAAGATGGTGGATAAAGGTACTAAACAAAATATATTTGCTTTAATTCACAAGCTCCACATTAGTAGAGTTTGTCATGCAATCTGACTAAACTGCCAGGAACTGGACTACCTAAACACTCAGTTCTTCCCCAGAAAATATTCTGAGGAGACCAAAGCAGTTTTTTATACTAATTGTGATCTATTTCCAAACTGATGTATCATGTCAGCTTAGCAAATCTCTCAGGTCAAAGCCCTTTTGAAGTCCTAAACATACTTGCCATTTTTTGTCTTCCCTAAGATTTGTAGTTCCCTAAGTTAAAGGAACAGAAGTACTTGACATGAGTTCTCCAAAGAACTGTAGATATATTCTTAGAGATACTAATTTGGGTTCTCCTACACAGGGGAGTGTTCACACTCCTGCTACAAAAATCAGTTTTCAACTCCAATCACTAAAATTAAGGGGCTATTTATGAAGTATGTTTAGAAACAAAAGAAATCAGGAATCAAAAAATAACATTAGGTCCTGGAGAGAGATATGCTAACAAAAAACTACAGGAATTAAAAAAAAACAGTATGTAGTGGGAATTAAATCTTTGCCTTCATTAAAAGACTCCCTGTAGTGTGGCAAAATTTGTTTGATCTTGATAATGGGAGTAAAAAAAGATTTTTTGAAATATAAAAGGTAGTTATATCTAGAACTACAATAGACCTCAGGAGAAATGAGTGATCATTTCACTCAAAATTGTTCAGAAAAAATCTGAATGATTCTACTGTATTTCTTCACTTTTTTTTTTAAAAAGTGGAATTTAGACTATTACTAAATATATGTACTTTACTAAGGAAATAGCATCTGTTGATGAGGACCTCAAATAATGTTAAAAATGCAGGAGGCTGTGCAACAGAAATGGAGTTGAGTTTCTAAATTTAGCAAATTATTTAAAGTCTTATCAAGTAATCATGCCTTCTTAATTCATTTCATAAAGTCCTGTCACAAAATGGTGTTTTTTCCCAAATGATCTTGTCAGTACAGAGTAAAATTTACTAAGAGTACTAAAATGATGAATGTTTTGAATACTGATCATTGCTTAATACTGAACTGCTTTCTGTTATGATAATGATTTAACAAGAGTCACGAAATCTTGTTAAAGGTCTCAGTGGTTTGCAAAGGAAAAAGACTTAGAAGGTCACTGGAAACACTTTAATTATACATGGACATCTTCATTCCACTTAGACTTGAAGATAATACCTTCAGAAACTAAATAGAGCCTTAGGATCATATTGAGTTTAATATTAAAATCTCTGCTTTAAAAGCCCTATTCTAAATTTAACTTTCACACTAATCAAATAATACACCTTAATGCAACTTTTAAGCTTTTTCTTTTGAATTATATTCAGTAGTCCTCATACAATTAAAACAATAATTCAAACTCTTTTTACACAGTAGAGGTAATATCAATTCACAGAGTCACAGACTGGAAGAGATGGGAGCACAGGTCTGAAGGTCATCCTTTCTAACCCTCGTGCTCAAGCAGGGCACTCAGAACAGGCTGCCCAGGAGCACATTTGGATGGCTTTTGAAAAATGTAATTACCTCTCTGGGGAAAATAATTTCAGTGTTTGACCATCCTTGGAGTTAAATGGCTGTTTCCTGATGTTCAGATGGAACATCCTGTGTTTCATTTTGTGCCCATCGGCTCTCATTTTATCACCAGGCATTAATGGAAAGAGCCTGGCTCATTTTCTGCAGTATATTTTCAGGCATTTATATAGAATGAAGAAATCATCCTGAGCCTGTCCTTCTTTGGGAAGAAGTCTCAGTTCTCTTAACTTTTCCTCATATGCTCTTAGTACTTAACCATCTTCATGGCCCTGTGGTGGACTCTCTTGAATATCTTCATGTCCTGCTCTGGGGTGCCTGGAACTGGACCTGGTGCTGCAGCTGTGACGTCCCCAGTGCTGAGGCAGGAAAAGAATCATCTCCTCAACCTCTTGGCAGCACTTCTAATACAGCCTCCCAATACAATAGCTGCAGACTTCTCTGGCAGGGGCACATTATTGGATCCCCTTCAGTTTCTATGGTATCTTTGAGCATCTGCCTAAAATTTTTAACACTAATTTCAGGTGAATATATAAAGCTATTATTAAAATGATTTTGACATAGTGTCCAAGTTGAATAAACATTAGAATTGTGATCAAATGACCATTAGAAGGAACATTTTAAACAGAGATAAAATCTGTAAAGTAGTTTGGAGGAAGTGCACTTTCCTACTGCTGCTGAGGTTTTTTAATCAGAGTAAGTGTGTGACAAAAGTTTTAAGCTATTGCTGTGATTACCTTTTAATTTTCAAACTTTTAAATTTTGACATGATATTATTATTTTACCCTTTACTTTATAGCAGTGACATTCTTTTATTTTCTGTAGTGGCTTACTGATAATTTAGAAATACTTTTCAATGAATTTTGAAAAAAAAGATCAACATCAAAGCAAACAGCTCTCTAGTCTACTACTCTACTTCATAACAACTTTTAATACATTTAGTGGCACCTTCCTTCTTGAATATAAGCAATGTTATTTTTTTTGTTTTTTCTTATTTTTACTGAGTATGCAGATTTACTAATTGTTACTGTCTCTCTCAAACTTTTGTTTCATCTAACTTGTATTTGAATAAGGTAAAGATTTCCTATTAAGAGTATCTTTTACAAGTATTTTTCTTTGTCCAGAGAAAACAAATTAGGGTAAATTCTCTTGATCAAGAATTTAACAAGCAGTGTTCATTGAAAACCTTTTCTCCCCATTCCTCTCTTTTGTAGACAAGCTCAAGTTACTCACTACTAGAAAGTGGGATCAAAAAAAAAAAAAGACAGCTGGAGAAAAATGGAAGTTAAATGTTAAAAAACGGATTACAAAAAAAAATCAGATTTTTCAATTTTAATTGAATATTTTAACTTTGAACACTAAACAGGAACTTGGGAGTTTATTTACAGAATAATCTGTAGCGAAAAAAGTAATGTTATCAGATACGTTATTTTTTCTTTCCTTAAAAGCTGTTTGGGGATTTAGAAAATCTTTTTTAATGTCGCTGATGTGTTGTCCACAATGAAAACACTGCAGTCAATTTTAAATCTCCTTTTATTATGTGTATCATTGTCTGTGATATCCAGTAAAAAAGCTGTTGCAAAAGCAAAACCTGTTGGCCATGCTTGTGTTAAGCTTTTGTGTTTAAAGGGACTTCTATAGCATTTTTGTGTCAAAGATAAGTGAATTGATACAGATCACCCAGCACAATAAGATCTTTCTATTCCCATACTAAACTTCAGGAAAATATGAAAAAATTGCTACCTGATGGTTGATGCATCAAATGAAGACATGTGAAATCGTGTGTAATATTTGGCAGTGACTTACTTGGGAACCACAGTGCTCTACAGCCTGGTTTATCTGCCTGTCAAAAAGGATTATTATTTAGTTCATCAAAGACACAGTAAGGCTTAATGAATACATATAATGAGTCCTAGGAACTCCTAGGAGATCTGAACATCCTTTTATAGAAGAGAGAAGTGTTATTCTGGATGAGACTTTGTGAAGTGTAAGAAGGCCTTGTGCCAGAGCAGGGGAGCTGCACCAGGAGCAGACAAAGCAGACTGAAAGCCAAAGCTAGCTGTCACTTGGTAATTTTGTGTTTGGACTTCATTGTCAGATACCTGCTTCCCTGCTTTAGTAGGAATACAGCTCTCTATCTTCCCCCCTCAGTCTCATTCCTCCTCAGTCCTTCAGGTGTCTTCCCCACACTAAATGACAGCAGATAGCAGCTGATGACATTCTCTCTCTGGGTTAAAACCCTTATCATATTGTGTTAGGCAGAAAATATTCTCTCAAGAAAATTTTTAATCTCATTTCCATAAAAGGATTTCAGTGATATTTTGTCTAAATCTGTTGTTACCAGGTCAAGTTGTTCCTGTTCCACTCCTTCTCCCACTGCATGGAATAAAGCTTATTTGCCAAGGACCTATTGTGCCTTCTGCCCTTTGTGAGAGATTTAAGCCTGTGCTCCATTTGCAATAAAAAGGGCTGTGTAGAAGCAGAAAGTGCCATCTTTGAAGAAGGATGAGCTATTTCTGCAGTCAGTGAGGGATATTAAAGGATTTCTGTGCAGGGATCTTCACATAAATTTTTTCTTTTTCACCCGGAGACATGCTCATTTCCAGTGAGTTAGCATTTCATTGTTGTGCAGTTGTTTAATGTTGCTTTCCTTTGACAAATGGTGCCTTTTCAACTAAATAAAACAAGCTAAAAATGAACTGTGCAGTTCATTAGCTAATATCCATACAAAATCTACAAACCTGTGTATATTGATAAATCTAAAGTAATAGAAAATAACACAGGCAAGCTAAATAAGTGAAGCTGAAATTTACAGCAAGAGTTGTTTTGATGGTGTCAGTTTATCATTACTGATATTCTATATAAGTGTGTTTATTTAAATTGGTTCTGCTCTATAATTAATTTGACATGAGAGTGAAATCTTTGGGAGAACATAGGTCAAATTCTGTCTTCAGAAAGGCATGTTCAGTTCTTGCTTGTTTAATGATAGCTGAACTTTCAGGGCAGTGTTCCTTCCCAAGTGTTGTCAATGCAGCTGAAGTCGTGAAGTAATAGTCTCAGTGGAGGCTTTGTTCTTCTGAAAATTTCACATGAAATTCAGCTGGGGTGATTCAGAAGCTAAATCAAGCTTATAAAAGATATATATTTTATATATAAAATTATAATAAAATATATATCTACATAAAAATATATATTTTAAAGCTGACAGGCTTACTTTTATCTTTTTGGTTGTTTTGAATAGTGGGCCACAAGGATATTTTCAATATTGCTGAACTGAGTGACTATATTAGATTTTATAAATATAAGGAAGGGATCAGGCCTCAAACTAGAAAAAAATCATAATCAGTTGAGCTATAAAAAACCAGGATAGTAAGATATTATATTTTTCATCATAACACTCCTTTTTGCTTTGAACTGTTGAACTTCGGACTGAATATGTTACTGTCAGAACAGGTAGAACTATATTTGGGTGGGAGAAAATACTTTTAAGATTTTTGGGAAACTCTTTTGTTTACCATGGATAGTAGTGTCCAAAGTATCATTTGATAGACATGTAATGCTGGGGGATTTTCTCCTGTATAAACTGTATGACTGGAACAAACTTTTAAATGTGAAGTTAACAAACACGCAGTGAGACCACATCAGTCTTGGAGATTATTACTCTGTGCAGAGACACCCTCACCAAGTACCCTCAAGTCCTGCACAGCTCCTTTGTGACAACCTGTCAGCAGGACTTTGTGTTCTCCATCCCAAGGCAGCAAGCAGGAGGCCTGGATCTCCTTCACTGTCTCATTCTGCCAGAATGGTCAGGGGGCAAGAAGTTTCTTCCACACTCTGAGTAACCTACTGCTGGCAGTGGATGCTTAAGAGAGGAAACTGCTTTTTGGCATGAAGAGACAGAAAGGTGAGGATGGGGGAGACAAGAATGTGTTGAGATGGACAGAACTAGGCTTGGGCATTGAGGCTGGTGTGCTGGGAAGCAAAGGATAGCTAGCAAGGTCTGCAGAGGTAAAAGATGAGAGCAGGAAAGGGAGAAACACTGTAACAAATGGGATTCCCTTTATCTTCCCAGAAATAATTGTAAAACATACAGATTTCATCAAATTGTTATGGCTATGGTCTTAAAAAACCAGGAAGTGGCACAGATCTTTCCTGATCAAGTGATCATGAAACAAACATTCCTTGGAGGAAAAAAGTATGTAGTAGTCTTAGAGTCTTGTTTTACTATGATTTCAGGTGAATTTTCAAGGTTAATACATTCTTCAAATAAGAGATTGACACTCTAAAATTGGCAAAACCTTTTTTTCCTTTTTTCAGTTTTTTAAAGGACAGCCATCTCCCTAATCCCTTTATAATTATAAAGAAGTTGTATGTCAAAGGCTGACAATTTCACCATGAAGAGCATCTACTTTAAATCCTCTCACATCACTCATTGGAGGATGTTTCAAAAACAATTCCTTAATTTTTAAGAGCTCTTTTCTAATCAAAACATCATTTCTTGGACATTTATAACTGTGCAGATCCTTGTAAGATGAAGATCTTCTGCCACCTTATTCACTAGTACTTCTTCATGACCTTTTGTACCAGGCAGAAAACCATAATTTTACCAACTTAAGTGTTGTGAACATGGAAAGAGTTTGACATCTGGAGAACTGTTTTAGTAGTTTATAGATTTGCTCAGATAAGGAAAAAAATATTTCTAATCTGCCAATTGCTCAAGAAATGTTGAATAAAGGGGAAAAAACAAAACCCAGGCAGGCATTTGCTGAGTAAATAATAACAACATGCTGAACCAGTCATTTTGGATAATTTATTTTTCATTTGACCTTTCAGTCTATTTTTTTTTGTGTGTAATAGGTAGGCTAAAACGAGTAATAACTATAAACAGGACATATTTTTTATTGAAACTGAAGCTTGGATTTTTCAGCAATTTCAGGACTCTTGCCAGCTGTAAATTGTAATAAAAAGTAAGAACATAGATTTTTAAAAGGTTACATTATTTCAAATTTAACCTCATATTCAAATCCATTTCCACCTAAAAAGGAATTATTTGTGCATTTTGAGGCTCAAACATATTCCTCCCTTACCCTTATTCATGGTAATTCCCTGTCTGACTAAAGCAATTTAGATAAATGCAGATTTGAGTTAGAATTTATTGAGTTTTTAAAGCAATGATATGACAAGTTAATATTTGAGGGTTTTTTAATCACAATTCTCTTGTGAATCAAAAAATAAAACCAATATCTTATGTGTTTTATTTTTCTTTAATTTTGCTATTCGTCTCAGACTAGCCATAGTAATCTCAACGTACCTCCTGTGCTCATTCACAGCAAGGGCAAGAAAGGGTGCCAACCAAACTGCTGGAAGAAAAGGCAAGATTGTAATAAAACAGCAAATGAAAAAGAGAAATAAAAGAATAGGAAGGCACGGTGTCCAACAAACACTTATGAATCATTCACCACCAACACTATGTTATATTTCTTTTAGGTTTTCATTCTCCACAAGGAATGAAAAGTGTGGTGCCAACCAGTAGCTTCATCAATTCAGCTCCTGAAAAACAGTCAGGCATTTAAGAAATCTTTACTCCCATAAAATATGGCCATATCCCCTTCATCAGGTGTCAATGACCACCTAAATATTAACAGTTAATTAATTCAAGTCACTTCTCACTTCTACACATATAGATGGCATGTCATTTATAGAGGATTGTAAAAGTAGGAAGGCAGATGAAGCCTGAAAGCTCATAAACAGCCCTTTTGGAGAACTTCATAAGTTCAATGAATGTTCTCAAACACTGAATTAAAAAATGGCATTAGTAAGGAGAGAGAGAGAGCCATTTGTTAAAAAATGCATGTCCCTTTTGCTTTCCCTTGACATTTATAACATACAAAGTAATTGAAACCACAGTTGGGGTAGTTAGGGTAGCTCTATAAACAGCAGTAGTTCAGCAGGTGGTAACAGTAGTAATTTGGAAATGAACAAAACTGACCTCTTCACTTCTTCTTTTCTAAGGAGGGATTTTATTTTAATTTGTTTCAGAAAACTTCAAAGAGAAGACTCTAAAAAAAGCCTTTATATACTTTGTGAAATATAAAATTAATTCTCTTATCACTCAGATGCAGCCTTGATAAGAGAGTAATGAATGCTTTAGAAATACAAAGAGATTAAAATTTCTTTATGTTTCTAATCAGAGACACTTCGCTTAGGTGGCTTACATCCATAGTTTTGGATTTGCAAAAAACAAACAACTTGTGTATTCAGAAAGATCTCATAAAAACAAAACTCAAATGAGGTTTTCTTTTGACTCAGAAATGTAGGAGGTCTCAGTCTCAAACATTATATATCTCAGCAAACACCAGCAGCTCATTTTACCTTATTTTACAGCACACACAGCTGCACTTAGAAGCATGAAGCACTTTTCAAGACATAACAGAAATATATCACCAGAAGGTAGGAGTACAGACTTTCTTCGATTCCGTAAAAATAAAGCAGATGTTTGTGAAAAAATTTCTTTAACACCAAAATTCTAGCATTATTTTGGAAAGTTAAATCTGTAATTTTGAGTTTGAATCATAGTCTTGGTTTATATGACATCTTTATAGCACAAATCACTCTGAGTACCTCTCCATAAATTCAGCGTCATTCAGCAAGTCATATGAAATTTGTTATCACCACCATATTAGAGATTCGAAGACGAAACCCAAGGAAGTCAGGAGACCCTTTGTTCACAAAGACTAAAAACATTATGACCAGTTGAAAGACTGCTCAAAATTTTGTAATCTCTGCCTGCTTCGCTGTAAACCTAGACATCAAGCATTGCTGTAAGTCTACATCCATGCAGCATTCATACTTTAACCCCACTTATACTATCAGTATAGATTGGCAGGAAATAACTTAGTATGTGGAGGTAGTGGTCTTGCCAATAATTTCAAATAGATTGTTTTGGTTAAATGTTGCTTGGGCTTTTTTTTTTTTAATGGTCACTGCCATTAATGTACTACCAAAGTATTTTTCTCCTGTTATGATTTTTTGTTTTGTTTTGTTTTTTGGGACCTCTTTCTCTTCTGATATTATCTATATTTACAGTGTTTTTTTTCCTCTCTTCTCCCAGAAGAGAACTATGTTTATCAATGATACAAATAATAAATCTATGTATGGACATATAATCATCTGGTTTTGACATTTCTGCATCTGGATGTTCATGATCTAATTGTCCTGGATTGAGATGTACATCCTAAAATAATTGAACACAAAGTGAACAACAGTCTACACTTATCCTCAGTTTTGATATTTCTACTTACATGGTTAATTTGCAGCAGCAATTGTAAGCTCTTGCTGTAATGTAATTTTGTCATTGTAATTGCTTCTTCAGAAATCAATGTTTCTGCCATGATAAACAATCAAACCCTAACAAAGGCAATAAAAGTCCAGGGCATTTCCTCAGGTTACAGGTTTCTCAGGTGACTATTACCCTCTCCCTGTGTTTGCCTCAACAAATGTCATGAGTGATAGAATAAGTGAATTTCAATGAGATTGAGCTCTAGAAGTGTGAGGGAGGGAAGAATATTACCAAATGTTTTACAACAACATATGTTCGCTACTAATGGTGTTACTCAAAATCATAAATAATGAAAGAAATGGATACCATGAGTGCAGTTTGTCTAGCATGTCTCAATTATACAAGCATAGGGTGTATATCAAGTTTATAGTATTGTGTAAATCTTTATTAAACACTATAAAAGGTTTACACTTCTGTAACAATATGCAAATAGACCATTTAATTTACTTACAGACCTATCAAAATAAAGTCCCCATAGGGTATCTAGGCAGCAATAAACAAAATCCTTTCAGGAGTTTGCTGCTGACCTTTTTATAACTGCTAAGTTTTCAGGTACTGCAGGGAATAAAAAACTTGCTGCTGTAGCTTCTTTACAGCAGCAGAAAAGGACAGCTGATGTTTTGGAGTACTGTGTCCTTCCTTATAGTATGGGTTAATTCATGATGGACATATTGTAGATGTGAACATATTTTTCTGAACTAGCAAGTGGGATAGAAGTTGTTCTAAAAAAGCATCAGATGCTGAAGGTGCAGATTGCTCTCCAAATCTCCCACTGCCATGTCATAGGTTCAGTTGAAGCTGAATCTCAGAGATTATTCCCTATTTGTTTGGTGAATCAACTGATAAAATAACTTTTCATCCTCACAAGGAGCTTTGGCCAATTAAGCACCTACTCTGTGAGATATGCCACAGAATATTATCTGCCTTCCTTCTGACAGGGGATTGAAAAACCAATCAAGAGCTGAATTCAAGAAAAGCTGAGGCATTTCGTATCAGAAAACAAATTAATGTTTTACTGAAAACAAACTAAATCAGGACAGCATCAGAAAGACTGTGCTAATAATTTGCTACGCATTTGTATTTTATACAATGACTGTTAATAATTTTCACTTTCACAGAAGCATCCTAACCCAAAGTACACAGACATTACTGTTTCCTCTGTCTATATTTTAGACTGGTTCAATTAAATATTTGCACTGGTTTTAAGGGATGCTATGAAGAACACAGACTGCAGATACCTACTACTCAGCACTGCTTGTGGCTGGTTGTAGTAAAGTTAAGTACAAAGTGAGAAGAGTGCATGGATATGAATTTCAAATAGGAGCATCTTGGATCCTCAGAGAGTAGTTAATCTGAATCACTCATTTCTAGACTGAGCACTGTTTCCTCTAGGCAAGCTGTTGTGAAATAGAAATTGAAATGCTGAAGGCCAGGATAGTGTTTTGTGTTGGGAGTCTTGGGAAGAGTGTAACACCTTTGAGAAACTCTGATTCAGGTGCCTGAACCCCAAAGAAAAATGGGATTTAAAACAGTTTCCTTATGTCAACTTCTTGAACTAGTCAATGTATTGGACAGCACTGTATGTTTCTTTCTGGGGTGCCTCAGAAGTACCTGTGTTTCACCTGAGTTGTTATCATTCTGTTTCTAATCCCATTCTAGTCAAGAATGACTTAACTGAAACAAATCTCCACTGCAAGCATCATTGTTATCATGAATCAAAATTAAACAACATTATCCATGTCAGGTGTCTCAGTTTGTTACTCCAAGATGACCATTACTCTATCCTTTCTCCAGCTAAAAAACTGGAGATGTGTAGTAGTGCTGGACTAATGCTTTGAGTCAAATAGAGGTCCAAATTCTGAAGTGATTCCAGAACTGGTTCATAAAGCACTTCAAGATGGAAGTGCTACAGAAATTGACAGAATTATATATACTGCCATTGAACTAGTAAATTCTGTTCCATTTATTAATGTATTTATGGTTATAATTTTTAATGAAGTTTTCCTCAATTATCTTATTCATGTGATAGAAATGTTTGTGGAAGTAGATAGCAGACTGAAAAGTGCTGCATTATGTATTAATTAACATTCACAAAGTCTACCCCCAGACTTTTAAAGAACATATAATTATAAAAAGCAATTTGTTAATAGATAACTTTGCTTTCTCCTCTAAATATATCCAGGAACTATTATACCTCTGTTATTTGCAATCCATTGGTAATACATAATTTATGCAACAGCATTTCTTTTACCACTGCTCATAGCGCATTGTTTCTCCTTAGCTGAACACAGCTCTATTTTGAATTTCAAGTTCTATGTCTTAATTTTAAATCATTCATGGCCTTTTTTACTCATGTGTGTGAGCCTATGTTTGTGAGTGCATGTTTATACATACAACAACATGAAGAATTTTTTTCAGATTTTTTTTTTCATTGGCTGTAGAAAATAACTTTTGGTCTCTGTGCAATACAGACATTTTATTTTCTTTAAATGCTATTAAAACAGACTTGTAAGCAACTCTGGAACAAAGGTTTCTTGTGGGATAAGAATGGCAATAATGTTTTACATTTAGATGAGATTTGTCAAAGCTTATCACAAGTTAAGTATTTATAAAATTAGTGATGAATTGCAGCTCCCTCTGAGCTGCATGCTTAAGGAAGATGGCAAGCAGTAGAGACTTGTGTCAGAAACATCACATATTTAAATAGTTATGGGGTTTTTTTTTAATTACTTCTTTGGATAGACTGTGTATTATTTTCTTTTCATTATTACTCAGATACATAGATGCTGGGCTTACACTTTGTTTTCTGCTATTAAAATCTTTTCATTCTTCTTCCAGCTGCAACATCTGGAATGCAGAAGCTATAAAGAAATTGCTTGTGTTTAATGGGTTGTAGCTGAAATTTGGACCCTTAAACCTAGATTTCAATTATTCTTCACTCCAATTCAGTCTTAACCTAGCAGTTACTAACTTTCTCAAGTGTCTTCAAATTTATCTCACCAAATGTGGGTATTTTGTCTGCATTTTGTCTAGGCTTGCTACAGAGTCTGTTGAAATAAAAAAATATACTTCTATGTGACATTTTTCTGTTGTAAGTCTGGTATTTAAAATAGATCAGATGATTCTCACTCCAGGCAGGTCCATTTCTCTTTGATTATAAAAGGAGCCTAAATGTCTAATGTTAGGGAAAATGGAGTCTCTGCCTCAGGTTCTTGGAGTAAAGGGTGGTGCCATGCAGACACCACTCAGCAGGCTCTGGGATAGTTCCTTTGCCACCAAAGCAGATTCTAACAGTTCTGAAAACCAAGGAATCATATTATTGTCATCTCCTTACTACACTCTTTTACTTGCTGCTCTTCCCACATTTGGAGCTAATGTTTGGCCTTGGCTTGGTCCCCACCTGTAACTGCAGTGCTGGTAGGGAAATAGCCACCAGTTTTCCCTTGCAGGTTCTCCAGCTGTTGGAAGAAATGCTGCCATTCATCCTGGAATGATTTTGGCTTCTGGTTTGCAGGTTCATATCTAGACAATCAGTATAGGTTTTCAGGCTTCTTTCATAGGAACCTTAGGCACTAAAGCTCTTTCCATGCCAAGTAAGCTATCAGAGGGTTAGAAATCACCTGCACACCAAACTTAGGCATCAAAGACACATTGAAGTTGAAGGTAAATGTCAGAAAGACCACTTTCAAAGTGAACAGAGCTAGAAACTGCTGGCATAAATGCTCTGTAGAGCACATGCTCAGAAACCATTGCAGAATAAGCACAGCTGCCCAACTGTCTCAGGACAGGATGACGAACAACTGCAGGGTTCGAATGAAAGAGCTGCAGATGGAAAAGATAAGGGAAAAGAAAAATGGACCTGGATTTACATACAGACATGCCAGATTCCCATCTCCACTGCTGGCCACAAAACACACCTAAAGAATTTATAGCAGTCCAGCACACACAAGCATGTCCTGCATCTCTCTTATGATTACATATTTGCTCCTGGAATTGATCAAATATATCTGAATTACAAAACCTCACAAGCAAAGATATCTAGAGGCTGTGTCCCAGCTGTTGTCTCCAAAACCATAAGACTCTTCAGAACCTATAAGGACATTACTTGGAAGTGAAGAAAATTTATAAAATAGAACAATTTAAAATGAAATGTTTAGAATTTTGTGAGTCAATATCTTCCTCTTGATGGACCTGTGGTGAGGGGTTTACTCTTCAAGCACATTAACTCATTCACCTTAACATTAATATTTGTGGAAGAAATAAAGTCTGAATTGTATTTTCCATTCTTTGATATGCTTATTATTTTCTTCTGTACTTTGGGAGCACATCATGAAATTTGGACTATGGCAGACTATTATCTGAAACTGCATTTCAAGGAAAATTCAAACTAGGGCAAAAAGACAAAACAATGTTTATTTTTAAATACATTGATTTTAAATTGATTCTTCGTAGGTATAAGTAGTTTCTCTTGGTACAAAACTTCAAGGCATAGTTTACTCTACTTTTTCCTGAAGGAAAATACTTTTACCCTAATTTATCAAACTGTTCATTCAAATGCTAATACAAAAGATATTTCCATATAAAACATTAGAGTCTAATAATAGCAGTGCATACCTGAGTATATAGAAGGATTTAGTTTTGCTTATCCAAAGTTAGGTGACAATTGAACAGCATGTGTTAATGTATAACATGACTTTAACAACGTGCTCTGCCTTGGCAAAAAGAATGGACGTAGTACCAACATGTATCAGGAAAAATTTTAAAAAGGCTCATTGCAAAAAGAATGCATCAGTTGATGCAGTAACTGCAGAGGTACAGAGTGACATGAAAGACAGACTCCAGGAAGTTAATAGATGCATTTTTATGCAAAGGATTAGATCAGTTTCCACTGGAAAAATCCATGTGAGAATACAGCCATCTTTCTTTAATGCTTATGAAATAACAATTGAAAAAGTGACTGTAGTTCCAGCAAAATGCTTTTTTGGGTTTTTTAACCACGTTTGGATTTGGTGAGTTAATACTTGTCTGCTTTTTCTAATAGATTTGGGTGTCTAATAATAAAGTCTATGACTTCTTACATACCCTGCCAGTTTTGAAGCAAATAATTTTGAGATGGAGCAACTATTCTTTTTAGAACAACTGGTTAAATCTACCTTTGGTTGTCTGAATTTTTCTGATTTAATAATCACTGCTTCTTTGCTGTCTTGTTGAAAGTACATTTTCCTTGCCTAGAAGTTCTCTTTTGTAATTATTTTTGAGAGTTTATACACATTTAGTTGTTACACTTTTACTCCGCAGAATAATTTTGTAACTCTTGCGTTTGCTCTTCCACTTTTAAATACCTGATAAAAAACACCAACAGGAATATTCTTCTGAACACATTAGCTGTGATTAATTCACCACCTCCTTGCTTTTCAGTATGATAATTTCAGATGCTTTTTGGCCATAGCACCTTTTCACTTTGAGCTGAGTTTCCATTATTGCCTGCAGAGTCTTTTGGCCTCAGGGCTTTTCAGACCACCTTTATGCAGCACTAGAGAATGGGGCAGTGGCATGAATCCCTTGTTAGAGACTTGCAGCTCTGCCATTAGAGTAACCCCAGGCTCCTCAGTGCTACACCTCTCTAGTGTAAGCCTGCTCCTCACTGTTATCTGCAATTCTTCTTGCCTCTTATATATTTTTTTTCAGCAGCAATTCCATATTTATTCCTAGATCCTGGATAAAGAAAAAAAAAATTATTGAGTAGTGTCAGATTGAATATCAGCTCCTCTGACAACATTCTCATTCAGTGATGAGTCTTTAATGACAGCTACTTTTGGAGATCCATCAATTTTTATTCTGTTTGGCATGTGCTTTATTGTGATTGAGTCTAAAGGTAATTTTAAAAAATTTGAATGTCAGATGGTTAAAGTAAAAATTTTTACAGAAATCTAAACATATTCAGTTTTCAGCAATATCTTTATCCACTAAATATATAAGCCCATAAAAAGTTGCATTTGCCTGACAAGCTTTATTTTCATAAAGTCATTTTGACTAGTATTAATTATACTTATATTCTCTCATTCTTTATTAACTGGTTAATATATTATCTCTTCTATTATTTTATCCAGATAGGCATCAGAATAAGAAGCCTGTTAATACCCTGGTTATTCTGCCTGCCCTTACTGCGGTCTGTCACTTCCATATCATTACTCCTTTATTCTGGAATATTTCAAATACCTGAAGAATATTAAAAATTAACATGACTCAGATCTTTTAAAGTTGAGTCTCATGTTTATGCTTAGCAGCTGTTAAAATCTCTTCAGTTTCTAATAGGCTGAAACATAGTTCATCATTCCCTTAAGGTTAAATAAAACATACTAGGTTTTTTTCATGTGGTCCAGATGTATTTATCAAATACATCTGCCAGCTCTGCATCAATTTTTTAACAAATTTACCCATTCCATTTAGTACACCTACAGAAATACAGGATTATTATTTATCTATTCTTCTTTAAACAGCAGCTTAAATTTGTGATTCATTATCAGCAATGTGTTTAGTGTTTTTAATTTTTTAATCAGCTTTCTACACTTCATGACTTCTAAAGTTTTCTTCCTTCTACTTCCCAGTTGTTCCTTTCTATAAATTGCACTCTTTTAATTGCTTATAAATTCCTTAGCATCATCAAATTAAGTTAAAATGTCCAAGAAAATGGCCCTTCTTTGTCATTGTGTTTCTGTACTTCTGGTTGTACTCAGTGTGGCTCCACAGGGACTGCTACTTGGGAAGTATCATTTAGCAAATAGCAGAGAACAGGATGAAGATGTGTCAAGACTGACTTTGTTGAAAACATGATATCACTCAGATTTTTTAACCCATCAGCTAATTAAAATAAGTATCTTTTGTCAGTCTAAGCCAATCATGTCATAACCTTTCTTATTTAAAAGACAATGTGCAAAAACTAGAAAAAGTCATTCTTGATAGAATACTGTGAGTACTTAGTTCAAACTTGGTTTTGTAATATATATTTCCCTATGATCTGGAATCTGCGAATCTTTGACACTTCAAATGGTTATGATTAAATAATTAATTTACTGATTATTATTATCAATAATATTATTATTGCTGTTGTTGTTGTTACTCTTATTACTATTATAATTGCTGCTACTATTAATATTATTATTTAAGTCCTTGTGTTTGAATGGCTGTAGAATCATCTCCAAAGAAAGACCCACACTTTCAATAGATTATGTGTCAATACTATCGTAGAGAACCTAGAAAAGATGATATCGAATTGATCTTCCTTATCTGCTCTGAAAAACTCAAATTCTGTGCAGCCTGGGGTAATTTAAAGAAATAGTTAAACTTAATTTAAGATGAAACACCAGCTGGATTCAAATTTAAAATTCAATTGCCATTTTACAGGGAAACAAATATAAAAAAACCCCAAACACAGGTCATTAATACCTCTCAGTAACTGCATTTCAGAGCAGCTCCTATTAAAACCTTTGTTTTCCTTACCTGAAATCTCTGATTCCATTTGGAGGGAAGACATTCTCCAATTTAAACTTTCTTGTCTATTTATTAATGTTTGGGGTTTTTTTAATATTATGAAGGCTACCAAATTGCTTCTGGATGATGACATTTTCAATTTTAAATTCCTGGTACAAACCATCAATGAGAATATCTCATCTGCTCTTTTTACTTATATTTTGAAGTTTCTCACCTGTTTCTGTTAGTAGTTCATATAAATACAAACAGAATACAAATGCACACATATGCATACATTATGTATATTAAGTAAAAGTACTCCAGACATATTAAGACAATTTCTCAAGTCCTGGCATACAACCTAACAGTCCAGGACCTTACACTCTTACACTTCAGCTTCTCTTTCCTGGATCATTCTGGTCTTTTCTCACCAAAAGCCCTATTTCACAAACAATTTTTTTTTTTTTTAGTTCAGGGACTCAAACAAAAAAAAAAAAATTAGATATAAAATCTCATTGTTTATAATTACAAAAGTTTCCATTTACAGAGCCACTTTCATCCAGATTGATTCCAAAGCTCTTCAAAAATTATCTTTAACAGGAATACTTGGATATTGGTGAGCAGAATGGTTCAGCTCTTGATAACAATTTAAATTACATAGTAAATTACAGAGATGGAAAATCATTCATGCCTTTTGTGAAAATAGGTGTTTAAAAAACCAAGAAGTTTAGTTCAAACCCCAGAACTTGTACACTGGCACCTTACAGAAATTTATGTAAATATTTCAAACACCCAAGAAGTCACCTGGGATAAAAATGTGTCAGCCTGGACTTCTCTTACCATGCATTTGAATCTCTCCCTGGGAACTTCTGTCATTTATCAAAACAAACCTGATCATGTTTAGAGGTTTATTCTTCGTAGCGTAAAAAAGCTGTAATTTTTCTTGGGCTCATGAGCCTTCCCAAAAAGTGAAGGAAAGCCTGATTTGACAAGAGTTTAAGTCTCTGTATTGGTTGCATGTGTTCCTACTTCTGTCATGTACCCCAGAATTGTCACAAATGCTCATTTTTACCCAGGCAACCTCTCATAGACTTCTGCAGAAAGAAGATTCTGATCATTTTCATTGTGTTATACCAGACTTGTAGGGGAACCAGTCCTCAGCATGTGCTCAGATATATGCACTAGAGTAATGGCTAACATACAGAAACAAATCCCTTTGTGATTAGAAAATTAAACTGTAAAATCTAACTGCAAAATAAGTAGGCCTTTCCTTGTCAATGTTACATCATTGATAATTGCTAGTAATTCTATTAATTTTTCACTAGAGGAAGGATCTATTCAATATATATTATCAAACAGGAAGCATCATTAGTCTTAGCAAAGTGAGAAATGAGGATGTATAAAACCTTGTTACACAGTTGCGAAAGGTATTAAACACATAGAAAGGTTAACAGAATCTTTTCATGGAAAATTTACTCTTGTTAACTTGATGAAGTTATCTCAAAAGCAAAAACACCCAGGCTTTCTCAAGTTCATGAAAGCTAGAAGTGAATTACTATGATGGAAAATAAAAGCAATTAAAAAAAAAAAATAAGTTTGAAAGAGGAGACAAGCTACAAACAATGTTCATGTGGAACAAATAATTGCTCATGTCTATAAAGCAAATTTCCTGAGTGAAAGCTGTATAGCTGTCACTTGCTAAATAAAATGTCTTTATTTTATTTAAATAAGCAACTGCAGCAAGTTTCTGCTTTGGATACAAGAAATCTTACCAAGACTTAGTACTTGTACCTGATAGCTTTAATGATGGTTTCAAGAGAGAAACCCTTGGTAGTGGAGACCGAAAGGACAATAATCTAGTACTGTTTCTTTTCAAACAGCATTTAAGCATTGTAGAAAAGTATAAAATTTGCATTTTCAGTTCCATCAGTAAAAGAAGACTTCATCTTTATAACAAAGATTCTTGAATTTGTCACTCCTCTAAATTTGTTAAACTTGGGAGTTCAGCCTCTTTATTCCTCATAAACATCACAACTCCTAGACAGAGACATGTGTGTATGCATACTCAGAAACTCTGGAATGATCATAGACAAAGGAGACAGCAGAAATCAGCTTTTATGAAAGAAATGATGGTACAGACAATTTTGCACAGAAAACAGGCTATGAGTGTCCTGAAGAAGTCCTGAAACAGCAAGGGTAATACAATTGATTTGGTAGGAATGTCTGCTTAATTTTTCACAAGGCGTAGAGTCCTGAGAAATCAATAGCTTTCTGCTGTACCTTTATTCTTCTGAATAAACTGTGTCTGTCTAAGAAACTTGATTCCTAAGCACAGTTAGGTTCATAAAACATTCACAGACATACACAGCAGAAAAGAAACACAAGCGCTCCCAAGCAGCAGTGAGCATTTAACCCCAAGGTAGGACAAAGTGAATTATTCTTCTTTGATAGAGTATCGTCCTTGCATATATGTGATTTCTCTTTTTCTCTTCAGTGCTATAATTTTCTTTGCTTTGTTGACAATACATAGGCATCTACCCAGAAATTATTTTAAAATTTCCATTTTCCTTATGAATATTACATTTAGTCTATCACATTTTAAATTTTTAAAGCATTCCAAAGAAAGATGACTACTCTTACAAATGATACAAGCATGGATGCACACAGCATTTCTGCTACAGTAGGATAGCAAATACTCTTTGAAGAAAGGATAACACAGACAGAAGAATAACAAAACACAGAAACTCTGAGAGATCAATATAAAACCAAGGAATTTTACCTAGAGGAGACTGGAGCAAACTCCACCTTGAATAACACACTGTGAAACCTAGCTGTGCTATGCTAGCAACTAACTTAATCTTTCTGCATCTGATCTATTTAGGTCCATTGATTATAGAACATCTAGGGAAATAAATCTCTTGAAATAAGTGCCTTTATTTACCTGTCTGAAACTAAACCATGTAAATAGCTTCAAAAAGCTACTGACCATGACTACACAACTGTATTACTCCTGACCTCAATTACAATCTTCCAAGTGTTTTAAATTTGCCTTTGCATCATACGGTTTACTCTGTGCTAAGCTGGTCTCCAGGAAGATTTTACATCATATCAGATGGGCATCCAAAATAATCTATACACATCCTGAGCAGGAACCTCTTCAGCTCAGGTGAAAGTCCATAGTCAAGAGTTGCATCCTAAGCAGGAACCTTCTTTAAAAAGCATGAAAATCAGTTAGGCAACAGTCATTGCCATTCTTGTTCTCAGAGACAGTTAATTAAATGACTTTTGAACAGCTGTGGTGGGCTGCTGCTGGCTGGATGACCTGGAAGAAAAACCATTCTGAGGCTGGCCTTGAGCAACAACAGAGTCTTGAGCAGATCAAACAGGAAATAGTTTGTGCAGTAGCTCTTGAGCCTGTTCAGACAGGACTGGCTGTACAAAATATTCCCTACACTGCAGCTGGGGAACACCAGAGCCTCACCTGGAGCCTCTCTTGACAACAGCATCAGGGCTGTTTCTCTAACATTCCCACCCCCACCAAGCTGCTGGGAGTGGGTAAAATCCTGGGAGGGGACACAAGCAGGCCAGCTGACCCAAATTAACCACGGATATTCCATACCAGGTGATTTCAGCTCAGATATAAAAGTTAAGGGAGCAAGGAGGAATAGGGGGTGGGGGTTGTTTGTTCTTTTGCTGGTGGTTGCTTTCTGAAGTCACTGCTAGTGTGCTGGAGCCCTACTTCCTGGGAAGTGTGTGAGCATTGGTCAGTAATCGGAAGTAAAGATTAATTTTTTTCTCCCCTCTGCTCCTGTGCAGGCAAATTTTTGTTTTTCTTATTTTTTCACTTTAGTAAACTGTCTTATCTCAGCCTACTAGTTGCTTTCCATCTTATTTTCTTTCCTCTGTCCCAGTGGAGAGTGATACAGAGGCTTGGTTGGCACATGCTGTCTAGCCAAGGTCAGTCCAGTACAACAGCACTCACCTCTCCTCAATCTGCCTGTCCTTTCCACCTTAGTCAGTCAATTACAGGCAATGAGTGAAAATGCTGGCAGATGGGACAACTTCACTCAAACTAAACCCATTTTCTATAATAATTTTGACATCTTCCCTCTTCAAAATTTATATTTTAAGTGTTTTGCAGACATTCATGCATATTTGCCTACTTTTGTTATAGAAAGACTATTTAGAAGGTCTGTAACCAATTTGTTGTGACAATAAGGAGGGAAGTAGAATTAGTTAATTAGAACTAAAATAACAACTACTCCTCCAGACACTGTGCAATGAAGTACATGACTGGGATGCAAGCCTGCAGTAGTGGATGTCACCTTGAGTACTGTTATTTAATTGTCATGTCTTCACAGGCACAAACACATCCTTACAGGTAGATGCAAGTCATATTACAGCATACATTGAAGTTTGGGTGTGGAGTCAAAGCTCTATGCAGGTGCTGCAAACTTGGAGAATTCAAAACAATTGTAAACTTCAGTGCATTATTTTTTCTCACAGAAGCAATGACCAAGAGGGTGTAAAAACCTGAATTCATCCTTGAGCTTCCCTGTCATAAAATTATTTGTGATGAAACATTGCAGCAGTGAAGACAAGTAACCTTAGCAGCAGAGTTTACTCTGGCTACAGAAATTTCCCTTATTGTAGGCAACTGGCCATAGTGTTAGTCAGAATGGTTTTTATTAGAAAATAGGCCTTTAGATTCTAAAGCGATGTAGTTTTATTCTTTCTTATTAATTCAGTGTAGTACCATTTGAGGTTTGGTGGGGGTTTATTTGTTTGTTTTTATTTTTTTTTGGGAAACTTATAGAAGCGTGCAGGAGAGAAAGAAAAAAATACCATTAATTTTGCTTTGACTTGTATATCTCTTTTTCCTGGATCCTGACTTTTCAATTTTTTCTTCACAGATTTTAATGACCTTTTAAAAAAATTCTCTGTGTATGTGGTACAGAGAAATATAGCCTTATTGCTCATCACATCCAATACATGCAGTTATCCTTCTTAGGCAGTATCTCAAGGGCAAATTGTAATTGGTTGGGAGCAGGAGCATGCATGAGCGCTGAAGTATGTCAGTATCTGACTGGAGTACATTGGTATATAAGTAGATTCTATAGGACTGCAAAAGTTGCCTGAAACCTCACAATAGGTTTTCTTATGAGTTATCTGCAATCACCTAAACATATTATAATTTGAGTTACACTGGGAGACAGCCTTTCTCAAAGTTGCACAGTGTTCCAATCCATATCCATGCACAGGACAGTAAACTGACTTTGCATTCTATGGCAATTGTTAGAGAAGAGCTCTCCCACAGATAAGCCATTGTGACAAATTTTTATCTCATCTTACAGGAGCTAACATTCCATAACAGTTCCTAATTCTGATGCTTCAGACAAGTGTAAGATATTTTACTGATTGTGGAAAAAATTTGAATTCTTTCTTTTGAATGGGAGAATGATGGAAGCAGATTGATAGCCATTCCCTGTGGAATTAAATGAATAATATCCTAATTATCTAATTTCTCCAAGATCCCTGGCATCGATAGATCTGCAATAAGGATGAATTTGTATTTAGGATTTGATTTGTCATAAATTTACCTTAAATTTCTAGATGGAATGAAACCACGGCTGGTCAGTATCTACAAATTTCCCTTGGTTTAATGTCAAGTCCTTAAACTATCTGTGGTTTTCATGAGAGCACAAACATTAGCCTGGGATTAGCAAAAAGTGCATCTGCTTTTTTGCCCTTTTCCGCTTTCTGCTGCATTTTATTCTTAGAGCAAAATTAATGTTATGCTAAAGTTACAGTGCAAGAATTTTGCAGTAATCTACTGAAAATAACCAAAGTATATACATATATAAAAGCATAGTATGGTACTTTTTAAACTATATGTATTTTTTCCTATGCTTTTTTCCAAGTAGCATTTGAAATTTCTTGCTGCATGAAAAAATGTCTTGGAATTTCAAATACAAGACAAGAATGCATTTTTAAACTCTAATTTGTCCATAACCATTGTCATTGAACAAAGACAAAGCTAGTTTTGAAACCATGTTCTATAATAACAAGAGGAATGATAATAACATATGCTGAATGCATAAGTAAAATGCCAACAACTGGAAGAGTAAGGCTTTCTCTTGACTTCATGGAACACATTTCACAGCTGGTATTTCAGCAGAAGCACACTTTGTGCGAAAACTTGATGCCAAGGAAAATATTTCATTTTAAAAGCTTTTTTTCCTTTATCGGTTGTTTGTTTCAGAGTACTGAAGGGCTTATGGAGAATATTTTGGTTTAAAGCATATAAAAAAGAAATTGATTCCTTTAACAGACTTGCTCAATTAATCCTTTACTTTCCTCAAGTAAGTTGATTTTATTTTCTAAAAGCACATTGGGTGTAGAAGTTGAAGGACATGAAAAAGTTCAACTTCTGTTGCTCATGCCCAGATTCATCCAAGTTCAGCACATCCTGGACCTGGAAATCAATAGTCCCCCCTTCTTCCTCCTCCATCTTTCCTTCCATCGTTGCTCTCCTTCCCTGTTGCTCTCCTTTCCAAGTACTCTACAGTCCTGTAACTCTTATCTCCTATTTGCCCATAAAAGTAAAAGCAAATTATTCTTCGAATCTTTCCCATCTTGAAGCTAAGTGATGCTTCCGAATGGTGGATGGGATAAGATTTTAAAAAGCTTTCACCCAAATTAACCTTTAGCCAGTGCTCCAACATAGCAGCTCCAGCTTTCAGAGCACTAAGTCTTGGCCCCATGGAGGCCAGGGTTAGAACTTTATTATGTTCTATAGGGTCAGTATTTATTCTTGAGTTTATGGCCAAAGAGGTAATATACCAAAACTCTTTTTACCTACACATGCAGAGGATTTCTCAAGCTTTTTTGTAGAAAAACCAAAACAGTGTTTTTTTGATGAACTCCTTTGTATAGCATACGTTATTCATTTCAAGAAACGCAAAAAATTACAGCTTCTGCAAGGGTTTGCAGGCTGGTTTTTACCTAGTTAAGGGTCCTCTGCAAGCCAAGTGGCTTACAAACTCAAGATGAGACATAACAGTAGTGGGAACTTGCTATAATTCTCCCTGTTTCCCTTTGTGGTCCACCATGAATAATTTTCTAGCTGATGTAAAGCACCTTGCTGGACTGGAGAGGGACATTCAGTGCTTCACTGCTGCAGTTTTGACCAGAGGATCTTTTCTGCAGCTCCCAAAAATCATTTATTCACAGAAGGGCCAGAAAAGTGAGGGAGTAACTGACAAAACACAGATAATATTACAAAGATGCTCTTGTTGACAGTGTCAGTTCATGCATTTTTTTATTCCTTTTAGCTGAATGCAATGTTGGAGGGTCTCTCGGGCAAGACAGTACCAGTGACATTCAAGGTACTAATTTGAAGGCAATTGCTTTAAAAAACTCAGCCTCTGGGAATTCCTGAAGTTATATTCAGGAAATGGATCCACTGATATTCATAAATGGATCAACACTATCATTTAGACATTTCCAGATGAAGTGAGAGTAAATGTGACTGTAAAGGACAACTACATTAATTATAATCTGAAGAACAATAGAAACAGCTCATGGGGGTGAAAAAGCTGGTACAAGGACATTAGATTTGAGCTAAATTATGAGACAAAAAGTAAGGAGAAATAAACTCCAAACCCAGTCTGTGATGCATAAAACACTGACCAAGAACATAACACTAAAAATGGTTTGGATTATTACCTCTGATAAATCAAGCTGGTCTTCATGTTTATGAGCCTCAACTCTCTACAGCTTTCATAAAAAATACTGAATAAACTCTACAAGCATACTAGTTTACTATTGTTATTGCAATGTCTCTAAAATGCAACCTACTATTGTTTTTATTACACTTTTAGATCAGAAAAAGTGAAAAGTTTTCACTTTTTTTTTAGTTGCAGCACCCAGCCTTGTAAGAGATAAGCTACTACAACTCCCAATCTTCATATATATATTAATACATTACAGTTAATAACTATACTGATAAAAATTGTGTTCACAAAGCTAAGGCCTGAATATTAGCACTATTGTGCAGAGAGAGGTCATTCAGAGTTCTCAATAGCCCCTTTCACTGCACCTTAATCCCCACTTAATCCCCTGGCTATTATGAGCCCACAGTTTTCACACATTGCTTTGCCAACATACATCAATCCTGGTCTGTGAAGTATCCCCTGTTACTCCTGTTCCACATCTTTCTTTAGGAGAAAAATATGTCATTCTTAATGGTACAGTGAAATCTGTAATATGGATAAACTGCACCCAGGGGATCAGAATGAAGCCATTAAAATTATTTTCACTATGGGTCCTGACGCAGAATTGGAACACTGATCTCCAGAGATAAAGGGCATCTAGCTGATTTACCACTTCAGTCCCCACTTTTAACTTTGATTTTATTATTTGTTTGCTCTGTAACTTTCATCTATATTCTAGACCCTCGAGCGTTCAGAAGATCTTGGAAACATAACTGTATCAAACATACTGTGTCTGACTGATAGCTCTGAAGTGTTCAGAGCATACCTTCATTATCCAAAATGGAATTAGCTGACTTTTTGTAGCTCAGATTATATTGATATGAAATAGGCTATTATACAGCAGGAATACAGCATTTTAAATACTTGTGGAAGGGACACAATGCTTACTACCTTTGTATTGATTTCTCCAAGAAGGAATTATGATCAAAAACTAATTTCAAGCTGGGTTAGGTTTCTCTAAGATTGAATAAAACTTTCTATTAGTTCAATTACTACACACCAAAGAGTGAGATAGCATTCAAAGAATAGCAGCTTTTTCAGAGTGATTTCTAGATCACTGAGATTCTCTTAAGAATAGTTTTTAGGATTTACAACATGCATTCCAAAAAGCCTCAATGCCTCACTTTAAAATTATTCCTTTTCTTCTTATAGTTAGCAACTTTGATTTTCATTTCTTCTTGTCAGTGGAATAGTTGGAAGAATACAAATATTTACATATTTTCTTTGCATGTCTGTATGGTTTCTTCTACATAAAAATAAAGAGATTTTAAACATTTGGAATATCTAAATTAGAGAGGCAATTAAAAGAAAAAATGTGTCATTTTTCATATGGCTGAAGTCTGGCAATGAATTCAATGACTTCACTATATCCTAAAGGGATACTGAGTGTGAAGAACAACACTTCTGGAGACAGGTTTTGAAACATTGCATAAATCATGGTCTCCTGAAACAGTGGATGTAAACTGTTTTGATGGTTCACTGCAAAATCTTTCAGTGGCCATTTGGTATAAGAAATGCTGTTTTCCTCCCTTTCTATTTGTCTTGGATGAAACATGTAAGGACTGAGACATTGATTAGTGATTTGGGAGAACTTGCAAGAAGAAAGCAAAAAGAGAAAAGGTATAACAAAGGAACTGCAGTTTCTAACAAACACCTCAAGAGAGAAGCTATGATCCATTTGTCTTTGTAATTTTCCCATCAGTTATTTTCAGATATCTGCCATAGCATGATCTTACCGTCAACAAATATCAGTGCATAAAGTATTGCATGTGGTTATGGGCACAAACCCCTATAATGACTAGAAGAGTTGCTTCTGGTACAGAAATATTTGGGATAAATTCCAAAATTTTGTGCTTGTAATTGTATCAAAAAAGATGCACTGAATGTAAAATATTTCCTCAATACATTTCTCTTTTGGAAAAAAATAATTAATTCTTCTGAGGCATAGGTATCATACCCAGAGTTTTGATTCCTACTGAAAACAAGGCTACTGCTAGTCAGAACATGCCAATCTTTTATCAATAGCATTTTAATTCCACAGGTTGCAACAAGTCACAGCTCTTTTCCAGTCTTTGGATGAATTAAAATTGCATCTACAGAAAGATAATTCTAAATCCTACAGATGAAAATGCTCATGCTCTTAACTATGCTTAAGATCTTGTAGTTCCCTACAGTTTCCTGCAGAGGGGAAATGCAGAGGGAGGTGCAGATTACCTCTGTGACATCCAGTGAGGAGACCTATGGGAATGGTTCAAAGTGTCACCAGTTGAAATTCCAACTGGACATAAGGAAGCATTCCTTTACCAAGAGGGTGGTCAAACCCAGGATTATAGAGGGGTCATGAGCCTGTCAGTGTTCAAGACATGTGGATGATGACATTAACAGCACTTTTAACTTTTGGTCAGCCCTGAATTAGTCAGGCAGCTTGATTAGATGATGGCTACAAGTCCCTTTCAACTGAAATAGTCTAGTCTAGGCTGTTCTAGTCTGGTTTAGTCTTTTCTATAGATCTGTTGGAGATGTTTATAATTAATCCATATTTCTTTAAGTATTAAAAACATGTTAATGTGAATGAAATTCTTTATGTATATTACTGACTGAAGTCCTCTAGTTGACTTATAAACATAAAAGTTACAGACTCAAGAAGAATCAAAGCAAGTTTTTTATATCACTTGTCAGACAACTCATTCTTTCTTTCCTAGGGACATAAGATGCATCTTCAGCTGGAGAAAGCTTGGGTTTTTGTTGTGTTTCTTTGAAGAAAACTTCATGGATGAAAGCTGAACAAGAGAAATAAAAATACTTGAAAAACCCAAGCCAGATAACCTAAAAACATCCCCAACTAATAAAAACATCAGAAAAGCTTCACCCCACAACAAGTCAAGAAACCAAGCGTCAATTTATAAAAATCACTGTGATGGGGGAAAGGTATTGAGCGAGTTAACTGTGAAGCTGTTACCACAGCTCCTTGTGCTATTTCAAGTCTACATTCTGTACAATTGCCACTACTGAACTGATCCATGGGAAAAGTGAAAACAGGCCAGAAGAGACCACTGCAGAATCTAATTGGATAACCTCTCCACTCAGCATGCAGTTCTGCATTGATATTCTTTGTCACAGACTCTTGTGCACTGTTTACTGAAGTGAGAGGAAAGTAGCAATAATCTAAGGACCTGGAAATTTTAGGAGGGACTGCATTTAACATATTTAAGATACTAATTAGGAGTTGTTTGTAATCACAAAAGAATAGTAAAGAATAGTGAGAACAAACCTCTCCCCCAAGCCATCTGTAGTCAATGTAATGTGACATTATGAATTACATGTATAAGACACTATGAAATAATTACCTGCTTTTATGACAATTGAATTCACTGACCTTGGAGGTCCTTGTGAGTCTGTATTTGGTGTCTGTCTTTTTGATCACAACAGTTGGAAGGGTGCTCCTGCCTTTGGCCCTTGTCTGAGACCGAAACTCACTTTATCTTCATTACACAATCATCTAACCCTATCATTTGATTTTTTTTTCTTTCATCTGTTTTTCTCCCTCTTTTTTAAAATTTGTGATTTAAAAAATGATTAATAACAATTCCATGTTTTTTCACACAAGATTTTCATGTTTTTCACATCAAAGTAAAATTTAATTTTACTTGAGTCAAGTCTAAACTCATAGAACAAGGAGATTCAGAATCAGATATAAGATATTTCTTCATCCCTGTTTTAACATAGGATATTATGATAATAGGTGGGCACTTCGCAAATGTAGAAATTTTGTTGTACAACTGTGCATTTTAACCAAGTTTGAGACACAAAAGTAATACAATATGACAGTAGCATAACTTTGCTATGTCATGTTGGTAGCACGGTAGCAGTTAAGTAAATATGGATGCTTAATGGAGTGTACTGCTAGAGCATTGTATATCAAATTAATGGCCCTATTTATAACTTGCATTAAATTTTCCATCATTTTGTTTTAAGACCAGAGGCTATTTTTTTAACTTGATATGAGGTGCTCTTTTTATCACCCTCCCTCTCTGTACCAAGAGTAAGCATCACATTCTGAGCTGGCATAAATTGCTATCACTCTTCAGAAGGCAATGAAGCAATTCAAATTTACACTAACTCAAGATTTGTCCAAATAAAATTAAGATCCTTATTTCTAAAGGGAAATAGGTACACAGTTTCTCTGACTACAGCTAGAGCTGGGAGTGTGAGAACATTTTAGGATTTAGGTAAAGATGACTTATTTGTACAGCTAATTTCTGTAATTGGGAAATTTTATTTCCTTGTTAAGGGAAAAAATTCCTGTTGGATCATACACAGGTTGCCAGGCTGTGAAAGATAGGATACAAGTAATTATAAATAAGCCGCTTTTGTACACTGACAGTAAAAATGAAAAGAAAGAAAACCAAAAAGTGACTAGCCAAAAAAAAAAAAACAACCACAAAAAGAACACAAAAAAAACCCCAAAGCAACAACAAAAAAAAAACCACACGCACACACAAATCCTCAGTTTTAAGTTCAAGAATAGTGTCTATTCATGTGCAGTATTCACATTATATATCAACTGAAAGAGCCATGCCTAGGACAAATGCAATTTAGTAATTCAGTATATCATACTATGACATTATTATGCAATGTTCTGCATAGTTCCCAACTGCAAAGTTCTAGGCCTCAGCACTGGAAATACAATGCACTGTCAATGATTGACTGTTCTTGAAGTAACGAAAAACGCATACAGGACCCTTACTTGACTTCATATAGTTTCTCCTTTCACAGAACAACTTTACTAAATAATCAAAATGTGTTTATAAGCCCTGAATGATGACATGAAATCCCAGAGTCATTTGTCTGCAATCAAACAATGTGACCTTTACATAAACTTGAAGTCCTGACAGTCACAGAGACTGCAGATCAGTTTACGGCATCACTGCGCTGCAGTAGCAGATGTTTGCAATTGTACTTGTTCCACCACCTCTCTAATGATGTGCAATTGTCTTGGGGGAAAAACGAAAAGCCAACTTAATTTAAGGATCGAAAAAGTGTTTGTTTGAACAAATTAAAAGAAGATAGACAAAGCAGACAGTATGAGATCTCTAAATAAGGCAAACCTTTAGGGATGAATTAGTTTGACTATATCGTTCATTAAGCTTACAGAAAAATAGAGCTGCCAAAAGTACATAATAATATGAATGAGTGTGTCTCTTCAGGTTTTGCTGTTTCATCTCAATCAATATTAACTTAATATTAACTCAACATAAATCTAGCTGTTCCTAAATGTGTTTCAGATTCACTTCTCTGCAATGAAAGATGCCTTCATTTTCTGCTTCACATAGCACAAAGGGATGCATTTGCATCATAGCTTCCTCATTTCACCTCACCTTCCAACACTGTTATTATTTTGGAGACATCTTATCCTCTTTCCAGTGATTCACAAGCCCATAATTGTGTTCATGGGCCAGAAGGAAAGAAAAATACATCAAGTTAACAGCAATTTTGTTACTGACTTTTAAGAAATGAAAGAAATGAGGGCAAATGAAAAAAGAAAACCTTCTTAAAATACTTTCATTAGTATTTTTTTAAATTTAATATTTTTGAAAGGTTGTTCCATCAGGAGTTAATTTGCTGTATGGTGTGGTAAAACATCTCTTCATAGAGTTATATTTTGAAATAATTTAAACGTAGTGGTTTTAGAGTTGTACTTCATTTTGCCCCTTTCCTCCTTACTTCCCTCTACTCTCTGTTATATGAGGGCTGTTTGGGAAGCAGATTAATAACTTAATGCATCCTCATTTTGACCTCTTGTCAAGGTGTAACCCAGCATTTGTTGGTATCAATGTTAAAAAAAAAGACTTTTTAAACATAGATGTTTCTTTTTCACAAAGTCTTAGAACCACAGCAGAAACAAAGTCAATTAACAGAAGAGAACATTGAAAACAATCTATTTTTCAAGCCTCACAAATCCAAGAGCCCTCTCTACCTTCTCTTTACTGTGGAGCAGAAACCCGCAAAGTAGCAAATACTGTAAATTGCACACAGTAGCATTTAACCTGCTTGGGTTTCTGAGTACTGGGAATTCCACATGAGTCTTTCCAATACTCAGAAATATTTCCTTCTTTCCTTCTGCAATTCCTTGCATAGGAATTTTCTGTAAACTTTTTGTTTTGTTTTGTTTTTTATATATACAAAAAAGTCAAGCCAACGTTTAAGGAAGGAAAGGTGTTAAGATTTCCAAATCCAAAAATTGTTGGCACACTTTCTGAGCTTGTACCTCAAATATGAGACGTCCTTGTACCAAGTGGTCTACATAACTCCTTCCCACCCCACCTCCAAAAAATGAATATACTCAACAGTGTGTGTGCACACACACACAGACACAACACTCACATGCAAATCTATAATGTTTCAATTATCATTCTTTACATCTCTTTCAGATGTTGTGTTCCAGGCAGAGAAAGCTATGAAACAGTAGCCTAGCTAGGCCCCTCCAGACACTGAATTAGCATCAGGCCACCAAGCAAAAAACATCATCTCCTCTGTTTCACTTACACATCTCTACAATAACTACATCACTCCTTCAAAAGACGCTTTTATGCTAAATACATTTAATAAATGAGCAAAAAATTTGAATAACTTAACATGCCCCAGAACATAATGTTGGCAATGGAATAGCCTCCTGGAACAGCAGACACTGACAGAAAATGCCACAGTTATACCAGGAAGTGGACTTCACAGTCTAAAATGAAGGGGAAAAGTCTATAATGTCATTGCCATTCTAACCAGGGAAAGGGAAAATGGTAAGATGGGACTTTTTCCTAGCTGTAAATCTGTAAAATGGGGTCTGATTCTGACATACTATTGGCTTAACAAAAGTTGACTTAACCATAGTATATTATAACATAACAAGCAAATCACACAAATCAGTCCAGCTAAAATTTTTTATTACTAGTAGATGCACAGAAGTCTCTTACCAATGGGCTTACTGGGATCCTTGAAACACTTACAGCATAGTGCTTAAGACTCAGGGTAAACATTTCTTGCACTTTAGCTTATTTACAAAAACAGCCTTCTCCAATAATAAGTCATAAAGGACATCAGTTTTTTCTTTCAGTGGCAAAACAGAGTCCATCTTCCAGTAACACATAATTCAATATCTTGATAAAGCTGATCCAATGTATTTGATTTTTCACCTGTGCCAAACTTGAACATTTATAAAGCAAGCCTATGGTTGCAAGAAAGGACACCACATTCTCATTTGTCTTTACCCTGTTTGAACATTTGGGTGCTTTAATGATTTCACTAATAGCCCAGCATTTCCTCACAATGTACATTGTGTGTGTTAAGGTATTAAACCCCTACAATGCATGTATGACTGAACATGTGAATTAACTCTTTGATGGCATGTTAAGCAGGACTGGTCAGAGAATAAAATTTTCCATTACATTTACACCCCTAGTGTACTACCAGACATATCAATAAGAAAAGAAGGCCTCACAGCTGCATGGAATGCTGTTGTTCTTGATGGGTATTTAACTTTCTTCATATTTAAGGGCAACAAATCACTCAAAATCCATATTCTTATCAGACTGATCTAATCTCAGCAATTCAGACTTGTGGATACTGATATGCAAAAAGGGAAAAAAAAATCCTCTTTTGGCTCAAGGTGCTCATCTACCATCTGGAACAGCTTCACCAGTCTCATCCATTATGTAAATGAGATGTAGTATTCGTTATGTTTCATCTACTGATACTAATACATTAATGTGGATCTTACAGCTTAAACCCCTGAGAAGGAATTGGCTTCACATCACTCACTGACTCGAGATCACATCCCATTACTTTTATTGGCCCTATGGCATTTAAAGCCACTTGATTTTTAATAAAGCAGACTTCTGTGATGTCAGTAAAATGGTAGCTGCCCCTTTCATTTCCTTATCTTTCCTTTTCTCTTCACAAGAGATTATAGTATTTCAGACTATTGCATATCTTATTTGTTCTATGAAACTAGTTTCTTCATTTACCTTCATTTACCTTTTTACTGTTTTATAATAAAATAGATGAAAAGTTTTTTTTCTCTATCCTTAGGATAAAAAGGGAGTGAAAAGGAGGTGAAAGTGTCAGGGAAATTGTTAACAGAATTAGTAAGGAGATATAGACTGGAGCTGAAAACCAGTTCTGCTCAACGTTTCATTTGTCTTTGATTTTTGATATGTTAAATGAGACAAATTCAATCTGGTAATGTGATACCTGTGTCAACAGCCCTTAGTCACTCAAGTGAGTAAGCTGAAATCGATGTGTAAATAAGCATTATAGCTGTGTCCTTGAAAGACACAGTTTGAAATTGTTGCCAACGCAGTCAGTCATATTTATAGCTACGAAGCACCATCCAGGATTGAGCCCTGACAGAATAGAACAGCACCCTTTGATGGAAACAGAAAGCATATTCCATTCCAGTACCATTTACCTTTTAAATGAATACTCGCTACATGCCAGGGATTTAACATGCTTGCTCAATATTCCAAATCACTATAGTGTAAAAGAGGAAAGAAAAGTATGAAGTGCAATTAAAATCTGTCATTTAGCATGGATAATTTAAATATGATTCCTCTGTATTAAAAGACTGCTTGCCAAAATCAGGGTGGAAATGAACTTTAAATGCTATATGAGCTTTCACTGAGCTTTATGAAGAGAACTATCTGACTAGAAAATATAACCAAATTGGTTTTTTAAGTTATGGAAATGCATTGCAATAAGTAAAAGTAAAAGTAAAAGTAGTAGAAGATGCAGTTGCATTGAATGAGGCAAACATGTACGTTAACAATAAATAATTTCAAAACTCTATTTTTTTCCTACTCAGTCCTTTACTACTTAATCAAACCCAAGGTCTCCAGCAGGACTGTTTAAATGAGAAAAGACAGCCATGTGAGATTCTAGAAACTCTTCCTTTGAAGATTGTGGGTTTGATAGAACAGAACAATTCATGATTTTTAGCATTACATGAGGATCCACCATTACATGTATTTAATAAAAATACACAAATAGCTTTCAAAGTGAAGGAATTAGTTGGATCTCGGTTTTTCCATGTTGAGGTTTGTTCATCAGATCATAAATTATAAGATGTAATAAAATATATATATTGGTATTGAGACGGATACAGCCACATTATTTTTCTCTTTTGGATTATTCTTCCATTTTCTATGCTTACAATCTTGAAAGAAATCAAAATATTTTGCCTAATAATTGAATTGAGAGAAAAATACTTTTTTTGCATTCTCCATTTTATAATAAACAATAGTAGCAGACATTAATTTTCATTTGAAGTTTAAAATCAAAATGACAATGATAGATAGAAATTATGTTTCTGAAGGAATTATCTCCTTTCACATCCTAGAAGAACAAATTCTCTTCCCTGATATCAGGAGCTGTAAACAAACTACATTACACTATTCTGTAGGACTACCTTTCATGTGTCCTATAGCTGATTTAAGGATGATTTAATATTGTAATTTTTTTCATATTCAACACAACCATTTTTTTTACTATAGGAAACATGCTTTAGTTTAGGAGGGATAGGGAGATGTTAGTGAATGGTATCTTTTCCTATTTTGTAAAGGAAGGTTTTCTTAAATTATAGGTGTGTCAATCTTTATCTGTTTTTTCACATTTCTGCTGCAGTTTTTTTCCATGCTTTTTGAATTCAGTTACAGGGATGGTATTTAGCTTCATGGCTAAACTATCAAGTACAATATTGTTCTTTACTCCACATATCCTATTTGAAAATTATTTGTGTGGTGGTATATGATGTGCACTTTCTACCTTCAGCAGTTCCCAATTATAAACACTGTTCATCTCCAACTGAGAGCTGGAGACTTTTGAACAAATTATGATGTAACACTGTTATCAAATAAGCTTGTAAAATTTAAAGCAGAATTGGGTTCAGAGTTTTGCAAGGGAAAAATAATGCTAGTTTTGTTGCTTCTGCTTCCTATATTGTTATTCACTAATGCTAAATGTAAGGTATGATAAGTCGCCACTACCAATTAACTGTTTAATGAGAATTGCAAAGATATCTTATAATTGTGCTCTTATTTCAATCAGCTGCAAAAGTCTGCTACAGATCTAAATAAAACAAAAATAAAGTAAAGCCAAACAATTTGAAATACATTCTTTGAAGCTGTCATGTTGGAGTTAAAATATACTGATTAATTCTTGACTGGAACGTTTTACAGAACAATACAAGCACAGAAACAGATTATCAGACATCATGGCACAGCTGGAAAGAAGCTGGCTAGTAACACACTGGTTTCAAAACAGGCTAATTTGATCAGAACTAACTAATAGCTTTGAATTTCTGCAGCAAGGGCAGTTTGCAAAGTCAGAACGGTCTCACTGAATTCAAGATTGTATTGTACTTGTTCACAAAGAGACACATTCACTAACTCAGATACTGCTTATAAATTAGGAATAGAATCCACATATTTGAGACCTGGGACATTATTTTAGTTTTGTAAAAGGAATTAGATTTCCATTCTGCAACATACTGTAAAAGATTGAACCCATGGCAATAAATATAGTGAACACAGGAAATTAAACCTTCATTTTTTATATCTCAATTTTGTATATCTCCCTGTTTTCCATCTGCTCACAGTGCAGGATGGGCTATTTTGGTCTATATTAATAGAGGACTGAGTATCAGCATGCTCCTAGTCTTGAGCATTCTCCATGCCAAAATGTAGTTTTTCTCCAAGCACTGTCGGTACTGAACAAGTCCAGCCTTGAGAATGGGCTTAGAGTTGTGCTCAAAAGCCTGGAAGGCAATCAGAAGTGGGCTGCTTTGGTTCCAGAGGTAAGTGAATTAGTATATATAATTTCTGGTGTTTATCTATTCTTTTTGTTCTGTCAGGTTATAAACATTACCCTGCAATGAGCCATGTGTGAGGGACTGCATATCTGTGCTTATCAGTGTTAACAGATTTGAATGAAGAAGGAAAATTTTTCAACTCTGGTTACAGACAGGAGTTCTTTGTCTATGTAAGGAGGATTAATGAAAGATAATGTTACGGCAGGAACATGAAAGAGCTCAGCAATTCTAAAACAGGCTTAAAATTTTAGAGAAATTCAGATTCTGTTTCTGTATGCACAATCATGGTATGACTGTTCAATTAAATAGAAAAAGTGAAATCAGATTATAAAAATCTCTGAATCATTGTTCTGAGTTACTGTTTCTGTCTAAAGAAAGGGAAGATAGTGAAAATGGTCTGTGAAAGAAGCAAATCCTGAAGAATGTCTTAACCTCTGCTTGCAAGCTGAGGAGATGAGTTTCCAATGAAACAAGGCTGCCTGTCTGCAGAGCAAATTAGGGGCAGATACTGAAAAACTCTCAGAGCACACACGCTGAAGAAACCTCCCTGAAGTTCATACTGAAGCATTACTGGATAGATGGGACAAGGCAGATTCTGTGTATGTCAGTCAGCTCAGAACAGTGCTGTACCAAAGCCCAGTGTGTGATAAACGTGAAAAAGGGTCTCTACTCTCTTAGAAGATGGGTCTCTATCTTGTTTTGTGCCCTCATCTTGCTTTTCTATCTTAAGTACAGATCCTTAATGAGGTTGACATATGTTACATTTGCTGCACTTGCTCCTAGTAACAATTTTAAAATTTTTTTGGTCTTTTTCCAACAAACAAATTTTAAAGAAATTACTGTGAAACAGCTAATGACTCATGGAGCAGAACTTTTATGCAGGGAAGGGAAGAGCTGCCTTTTCTTTCCAATGAAAACAGCCATTCAAAGTCATTTGTCCAAGAATCATCTGGGACTGTAAGTCTCTTATTACAAAAACACAGATGTTGGGGCTGGAAATTAATTTACTGTCTTTGTTTGTCACCTTCTGGAATGGAATTAAGCCAGTGCCCTGAAGACTGCTCTCTGAAAAGACTAGTCTGTTTTCTGTTTTGCTGGTTTGTTCTTCCCTCTTCAACATCCACACCGTGTGAAAATGAAATACATCCTCCCTGCTTCTGTAATGCTGAAACCCACTGGTGCTCTTGCTTTCAGAGAGCAGGAGGAGGCAAAGATCTGGGTCTGTAGAAATCTTTGGCATACCAGTTTACTTGGTGATACCTTTTGTTCAAACAAAGCCATGTACTGAATACAAAGGCAATTTTCAAATGTCTGCAGCCTGTTAATCAGCATCAGTACACATCACAGCAGTTTCAGCAAATTATTTATTTTGGTACATGACTCATTGCTGCAGGTGAGCAGTGCCTGAGAATGGACTGACAGGATTGCCCCAAGACAGAGAGTTGCACAGAATGCCCCTATTTTGAAAACACTTCATTCTCATTCTCTTTCTTTGCAAACAGTTCTAAATTGAAGATTATCAACTGTGTAAAATCCAGACAGGGAATTTCAAGCTGCTGACACTGTGGCATTGAATATACAGAGCTCAGCAGCAAGACGCCAGCAGCAATCTGAAATAACCTTCACTAGACCCCCCATCTAATAACTACAGATTCAGAATGTCATTGGATGTGCAGCCTCACAAGGTTATTGAATAACAATCCTATTTCTGCTAATAGTAGATGCTCCTGGTTCTCTTATAATTAGTCACTGTGGAGGTTTTATAAAGGGTATTGAATTGAAAGTTACCACTGTGACTGAAAATACACATACACACACATAGAGCAGAGAGAATTATTCTTCTACCGCTCATTAACAATAGTCACAGCTACCTCTGGCACTTTCTGTGTACACTGAGGGTCTTTTATGCTCTGCATCCTCTCAGTGATTATTGTTCTGGGAGAGGCTGGGACCTGAACATCTGCAGCTCCCCCACAGCCTGCTAAGTCACTTCCCTCTGCATGACCTGCAATGGTCACCTAACTGAAACAGAACAGATATTCCTGGTTCTAGCAGGGAGAACAAGAAATCTTTCCTCCAGCAGACAACATGACTGTGCTTCCTACTCTGGGTGACTGAGCCCGATGTCTCTACAGTGTAAACTGCAAATGTCTGGAAAGCACAGAGAATCTCCTTAATCAGGGATGATCTTTATAATTTGTGCTGTTTAAAATAAGTTTCCCAACTTTGCTGGGTGATTCAACAACAATGTGGTCAGCAGGCTGGCATGGCATCAGATTGCTGCCATGAACATCAATCTGTTCCAGACTTCCCCCTAAAGGTCAAAGGAATGAGGCGTGAATAGATAAACAGGCTCATCAATAATAATATCTTTTATTTTCCAGACTGATGAGCTGTAAGTTAGATTGTTAGCACATTGTGATGTGTGGATGCTGGCAGGTTTTAATACCCATAAAGACAGCTGTATCTGCAACATGGGAAACCTAAATTTTAGTGTAAATATTTGAGGGATGAATACTGAAATGACAGATTCCATAGTGCTTCCACCACAATAAGCACTGAATGCCCTAACCAAACTAGCGCAAACTGGGTTTGTGTCCCAGCTGGTCTTTTATTTCACTGCTGAAGAAAAGTAGAACCCAGTTCTGGTGCTCTGCAGAAACCTGACAAAAAAGGTGTTGTCTGGGGAGAGTGCATGTGTGTGTGCAATGCTACAATAACGAGTGGTCTGCACAATCTTGGGGATATGTGCTTGCTTTGAATGCTCAGATCTATGCAAACACATCAGCATCCTACTGCCACTGCCCTTGACTTCATCAGTGACTGCATCATTTGCATTCTAACAGAGGTTCACAGTAGAGTTTGCCTAAGCAGCACATTTTTGAAAATGAGTTAAATTGCTCACTTTTCTTGGTTATTCCAAAGTCTCAGAGAGAGCCATAAAGTAAGATTTCTGGATGAACATCAGGAAACACACAAGTTCTTTTTTTCCAGTCATGTAAGGCTCGGTGCTTTCAACATTTTCTGTTTGCAGGGCTCTGTGTTGTGTGAATAACCACAAAGCTATCCAAATACAAGCAATTCATTGCTCTGTAATAATATAATTTGTTTTCTAAAACAATTAGAAAGCTAACTCAAGCTTCTTTTCCTATAGTATTTCATTTTGAACAGGATTTTTCCCTAAACCACAGAAATTCAAGTATTTGTATATTCTTCAAATTTCTCAGCTCATATTTTGCTAAAATAAACAAATATATTTATAAATCTTACATGACAAATCTCTTAAAGCCACTTTTACAACCTAAATATTTCTGTCACTTAAGACCCAAATTTCTTTTCTCGTTTTCTCATCTACATTTTCACTTCAAAGGCTGTTGTTTGTATTCAGCACCAGCATGCTCACCTATTGTTTCCCCTATCACTCTGCTATCAGGGGTTCTGCAGGTAGCTGCAGGTAGACAGCTATTACTGTGGCCCAAGAGAAAATGAAGTCAGCACAGTTACACGTGCTTTTTCTGTGACTGGCATGCGTGATATCATCCTAATCAGTTATCATTCAGTGGTCTTCTCACCTCGTCTCCAGGCTTGATTTAAGACACATTTTGAAAGCGCAAAATCAGCGGGTGTGACATTCTGTTCTTTATCTATTCCAGTACAGAAATAATTTTAAAAGTTACATATTGCTCAGGCTACCTGTGATTCATTAAGTTAATGTTCTGCTCCTGGCAAATGACCTGTGCTCTATGAAAGGATGTAAAACAAGAGGAAGTTAGACTTGAACATTTATTTCTTTTTTAAGTGATAACTGGAAAGATAAAATTTGTGTATGAAATGTGAGGAAAACTTATTGCTGATATGTAACAGTACTATGTTATTCATAAACATTTCTTCTTTGTATTTCATCTCCTTAGACAAAGTCTCAAGACTTTTTCATCTTTCTTATACTCCTGTTTTTTTTTTGGTAATTTTTTTTTTCACTGATATTGATATTACAGTCTCCTGATATACCAATATGTAGACTTTTAAAATTTAAATACAGTATTAAATTTAAATAGAAATGGAAAGCTCTTTTAAACTAGTAAAGATTTCTGAAATGGAGCATTGAGAATTTACAATGTTGACATAGAAACTTCAGATATTTTTTTCCCATTTTTTTGATGAAAGGGTCAATAATTATTTCTCCAAGAATCTTTTCTTTCAGAAGGCTTTAGAATGAGTGCTACAGAACATAATTTTTCTAAGTTTTCAAATAACAAAATTTTGGCTTCAACTTATGCAAGTAAAGAAATGAAAAATAAGACCTTTCAGAGAAAAAAAAAAAAAGATGATTAATAAACTACCCTGTACTATCAGGTTTTATTCTAATATCACTTAATAAAGAAACATGTCAACAGGGAGTTTATCCTTCTGAAAAAAAAGCAAAGAAAAACCATACAGCCCCCCTGACCTTGTGGCTAAAAAAGCAACAGATTTTCTGATGAACTGGGTTGCATCTGCAGAAAATTGAACATCTTAACGAAGAAAAAAGATATATTCCTCACAGCAAGAAAAGCTGGAAAGTAAGAGGTGTTTACCTCTTACTTTCATTTTACCTCTTACTGTTATTTATTTTACAGTTTACCTCTTACTGTTATTTATTTTACAGCTCATTTGATCCGGCTTCCAGCCCAAAGGTAAAACCCAAATTGTGGCCCATAAGGAGAGTCCTCCTTTGCAATGTACCAGGAATTCCAGGGCCTAATTTCCTCTTCTTATCACAGAAAATTCTAGCACCCCAAACATATCTGAGAGAAGAATGATCAAAACCTCACAGTCCATGTTCCCAGGCAATGTAGGCTGGAAAATGGACAAGGGAGCCTCCTCTTCACCCTTGCTGTTGCCAGGGCCCTGGGGGTACCCAGGAGTCCTGACTGCCCTGGCCAGGGACCCAGGAGCCCCCAGCCCCTCTGTCCCTTCCCCAGGGCTCCATTTCAGCCTCAGCAGATGATGGTCAGCAATGTCTCAAGGGAGAGCTGGCCTCAGCCGGATGCTGGCTCTCAGTTTGGGTGAGACTATATCAGCTGGGAAACACGAGGAATGGGAATGGCCCAACGTGCTGGACCTTGAACTGTGAGCTTTGCCTTCAGGCTCAGTGAAGGGGCTTCAGGCTGTTCCATTTAGCAGTGTAACATTGGCCTCAGGACACTCAGGGACTGCTTCTCTTGGAATATTTCTTTAGGGCGCTAAAGGAAGTGAAGAGTGAATACTACTGATTATGTGGCACTCATTGTCATCAGGGCACAATGACTTTCAGGACAACAGTGAAACACCTCACAAACCTCAGGTCTGAGGTACCACTTCTGGGCCAGAGCATTAGCTTAATGAAATAAATGCCTCTTGCTGTTTAGAATTCATCAGACATGAAGTTTTCCCAATGTCATTTTTGGCGCAGTGGTCAGTATGCTGTTCTGTAGTCTCTCATGTAGACTTCAGGTTGCAGTACTGGGCTGTATGCAAGGTGGGAACCAAAGAGCACCACAGGTTATTGCTTTGTCATGGAATTGGTCCACCAGAAACATTTATGAAAAGCCACAGACCTACTATGGACAGGAGAGACTAAAAGAAAGAAAAACTGCATTTCTGGTATTTCATAGTTACTCTTATCAAATGCCCTTCCAAATTTGTATCAAAAGCAAACAACTTCTGCTGTGATGCTCCCTGGAAACCACTTCAGAAACTAGCACAGTTTGCACATTTTAAAACAAAGTACAACTTTGTAGGAGTTTGTCTATTAAGTGCTTGTCACTATCAAGTGCTTGTCACCATTCTCCTACAAAACCACTTCTCTAATCATTATAATATGAGAAAGCTGGTATTTTAGAATGCAGCACTGAAGAGAAACAAAGGCTGGATGTACTTAACTCACCAACATGATTTATTTTACTATAATTCTGCATTTGTTGACAATTAATCCTAAACTAGGTGATGTTTGCTACAGTTCTAAACTTGCAGAAATCAATGTGATATGACAGTATTTGCTTGCCTCAAAACTTCAGAGTAGTTTTGCTGTTTGTTCCAAGATATGTCTGCTACATTTGGGTAAAGAGGACATAGAGAAAATGTCTATATGACAGATTTTTAATTACTTCATCTTTTCAAGCATGCAAGTAAAAAATAGCTACTGATGTAAATAACATTTTCATATATTTACTATAAATTTGGTGCCTGCTATCCATTTTCCACTTTTCTCCTCAACCCAAGTCTCCTCAACCTTTACAAAATTTAGACCCTGTTTTATTTATTTCATCTGGCAGACAGTTACAAATAGAGAAAGGTAAAAAACATGAGGTAAAAAGTAGGGGTGTACTTCAACACACTGCAACATGTTCTGAGAAAAAAAAAAGAAATTTCAATAATGTTTTAAGACATCTCACAGAAAAAAAAAGGCTTAAATAGTAGAAACATCTCTGAGAGCACAGTTTCATGGCCCCAAGACCCAGAATAATCTTGACAAATACTCTCTGTTTAACTATGCTTTTTTACTTAAGCAAATTACTAGATTCTTGTAAGCAATCAGGAAAAATGGCACTTCTAGAGTTTGAAATGACCTTTGGAATCACTTTGTGCAAGGCTGTTAATCCATTGTTGGCTGATGAAGGTGTGTTAAATGAGGTGCATTACTCACAGTCCTTTCTGCCAGACTAGTAGGCTACTTGGTTTAGCCTCACAGATTCCTTGCATTGGACATGGGCCTAAAAACTCCTTTTAAGCACTTCTTTTCATACTACATTTTCTAATTTCGTTGTTCAATAAAGAATTCAGAGCTGAGATTTGCTGCATTGTGGTCTGTGCTTCATGTCAAATTATTTAAGCCAGCTCTCAGTTCCTTTCTTGGCTCTGAGTAAGAAATGTAGAATATGTTTACCCACAGACACAGTTTGTCATACCGAGTTCATAAAATGGTTTTCAATGTCATTCTGGGGACATATGTAGTCACTTAGTTATTTATTCTCTCTTACCAAGGTAAGAACTGATAGGGGCATGCTTAGCTGAGGACTTTCACAATGTCTGTTGTTCTTGTTTAAGACTAGTCTAACTTTTTTATGACCTCTAGCAGAAGCAACTGCTTTTGATTCTTTAAATCTCTGAACTGTTGTTTAACTACTCCATTTCTGACCTAGTAAATTGAAAAGCATTTGAGACTTACACTTTACTTAGCACAGATGTTAATTCATCATAACTTTTTTACAAGGGGTCTGTGAAAATTATGTTTTGGGAAGATTTTTCAAAGATTAAAATTAGATAATACTATAGTGAAATCTACAGTTGGAGGCAGTAAACAACACATTTAAAATGAAGCTAAGTATGTATGACTGAATCATATTCTATTTTTGCCTTACAGTAAATACAGAAATAAAGGTAAATACAGTAATTCAGATTATGGAGATGAGTGGATTAAAATGAGTGTATTCTCCTTCAGTCTCACAACACAGTCCCTGGCACATAAAGAGAATTAAGGAGTGCCAAACTTTCTGTCATTGTGTAAATCACTTTGAGGGAATTAATTTCCTTGAACTTCAGACAAACTGCATAGCTCTTAAAAGGCTAAAGTAGTCATTCAAGCACCTTTAATAGGGGATAAAAATGACCATGTTCAAAGGTAATTACCCATTTTCAAAGGCAGGTATGCAATGCTGTGGTTTTGCAATCAGTTTAAACCAGATTAAATAGTCAGGGTTCTGACTCTCCCTTGTGTCAGCACAAGCATTTACCTTCTGGTTAAAACTAAACAGCGGATTTTTTGCTATGTTAGTTTTAAGCAAGATCAATTCACTGACCTGGTTCACTGTACAGGCAGACAAAGCTTTCCCAGGAGGGAAGAGATGGCAGGGAGGTGAAAGGGGGGCGATAGAAGCACTTCTCTGGGCATCAGTGCCAGATGCTGCTTCTGCGAATTGATTGTGAAGTTAGAGCATTAGAGGCAAAGGGTTGCTGTCTCTGTTCATTACAGATGGGACCTCCCTGGCTGACCTGGGCTACAGGGCAGTAGAAAACACCCTAAAGATACATGTGTAGAGTAGCTGAAAAGACTAACTTGAAGGAATTCAACTTTTCATGTAAAATATATATTTCTTGATGAAATGGAAAAGCATTTTCTTTTTTCTTTTCATCTTAGAACACTTCCAAACATTCTGTGTGCATAAAACTAAAGAGGGTAGTTTTTTACAGAACAAAACAAATTCATTTTCAGAGTACTACACAAGCACATATTGTACTTATATTTTAATTTAACTAGGCACAGGGGAACTAAATACACAGTCTAAGTCGAATAGAAATATGGGAGAACTAGACCCACAATATATCTTGACTACAGTTTCTATCAAAGGCTGAAGTCCTTTGGGATTCATATGGATTGATAAAAAAATTAAAAAGGAAAAAAAACAATAAACTCTAATGGAAACCATGCTTCTGTTCTGTTGCCAGAAGGGGTTATAATATTCTTAGTACTACATATCTCTCAGAATGAAAAGTGGGTACAAAAAAAAAAAGGGGAAGATGTAGCACAAGGGGAGGAAAACTAACTTACATGTGGTTTTGTATCTTACAGTGTTAATGATTTGAAGAGGGTCATTCAATGAGACAAATAGGTCTTTCATCTTTTAGCCCACCAAAAAGTGAAAAAAAAATCAGACCAGTGGCACAATTTTTTTTGGAAGAGAGTAACAGAGTAGAAGCTTCCACATAGTTTTGAAATGGCATTTAAAGGCATTTTCCAGACACAGAGGATGGTGTTTGTGAGACTGACTTGCTTCTCTGCCCTCTAAAGACTTGGCAGTAAATTTCCTCTGCCCATGACAAATAGTCTACCCTTAAGTACAGTAGACCTGATCCAGACCCAGGGACAGAATTTCTCCACTGTTTAAGGGGCTGATGACTAAGTTCTGCAGGAGCCTTTGGCTTCAGAAGTCTTTTCTGTTGCTGAATTTTGTTATTGTTTGTAATTTAGCTACAATTTAAGGACTAAATCTGCTATGAGAAACTCCTGTCCTATGCGTGGAATTATGGTTTCCATGGAACATTGTCTTCAATATACCAGATCTCTAGTGAAAATCAAAGTTTGCTAGACATGTAAAACTCAAAGTTTTCTGAGCTCATATCTTAAATTTATCTGGGAGGTATAGATAAAGCAGTTAGCTGGGCCTAGCAGAAAGGCACTGAAAGATACAACAGTAGAGACAGTAGTGTTCTTTTCCTGATTAGAACCTAATTTTTAGGTTATCCTAAATCATGAGCTTCAGTTGGCTGTCAGATACGAGGTTCGTTGAACTAGCTTGGATAAGATCTGAATTAATTTGTCTTTTTAGTCACTTTGCCCCACACTGAAGTTGATCCTCCTCTGGTTGTAGGTACCAACATTCTTCATGGTCTGTGGCTCTGCCCCTCTGCTCTGCTCTGGTGAGACCCCACCTGCAGGGCTGCATCAGCTCTGGGGTGCCCAGCACAGCAAGGACGTGGATCTGTCGGAGCGAGTCCAGAGGAGGCCAACAAGATGATCAGAGGGATGGAGCACCTCTCCTATGAGGACAGGCTGAGAGAATTGGGACTGTTCAGCCTGGAACAAAGAAGGATTTGGGGTGATCTAATTGTGGCCTTCCAATGCCTGGAGGGAACTTACAGGGAAACTGGGGCAAGACTGTCTACAAGAGCACGTAGTGACAGGACAAGAGGGAATGAGTTCAACTTGAAGGACAATATGACTGAAAAGATCACAGATCTGCTGCTTTTTGCATCCCTCACCCCTGCCCTGAACAATTTTCATTAGACAGGAGTGATACTACAACTGTTTTTGATTGCAATTTTACATTATGCTCTCTACATAAATGCAAAAGTATAGAGGTTATCAAGTGGCAATGAAAATTCATATTTATTGAGCTGAATGAGAAATGATGAAGAAATACTGAAATACTCTCTTTTAAAAAGTAGCTGGAGCAATGACTGGAAAAAGGGACTGTGTACATTTAAAATTTTATACTCTGATTAATTATCTTACAAGAGGAAGAAAACAACCATTATCATGGTAAAATAAGATATTATTCAGTGGGAAATTATATCAACAGAAGCTTAATGAAAAAGAAAAGAAAGCTTTTGTGCGGTCTTTGGCATGAAAAGAAATCAAAATCTGGATCAAGTTATAGTTGATATAAACAATAGAATCTGAGGTTTTTATGACATCATTTATGGAATTTTAATTAGTACAGAGGCTCATGAAGCTGTCAGACTACAGAGACTGATGCAGAAAATTAGGAGTATGGAACTGCAATGCATACAACTCTGTTTTATGTCATTTATTTTGAATGCTATGACTTTCCTTTATATGTCAAAATAATACTATGAAATTAATGTTTCATTGCTTCTGTTGATAATCTTTCTTTTCACAATGGTGCTTTGGTTTCCTAAATGTTAATTTAGAGTGCAATGTGTCCAATACAAAAAAGAAAAATATATTTTAAAATTGTTGAATTATCTAATGTTATTAGATTAAAAAAAATATTATTGTAAACTGATATTGTGCAATTTGTTTTACCCTACAGAAACATTTTGCACTTTTAAGGATTTTCAATGTCTGGAAGACACTAAGATAGCCGCTGTGACTTTAAAAAGCAGGTGGAAAATAACTCAAAAAAGTCAGATCCAACTCTCATTTATGTTAATGTGAACTGAGCATACAATGAAACAATCAGGAAGGGAAAAAAATAAAGCCCCAAGGAATAAAATCAAATACTGACATAAGGTCAAGTAACTCATGAGATCAAATACTGATTTCTTTTTTTCTTATTTTTTTTCTAAACTGAGGATGTTCAGTCTGTGTAGTATCTCAGGCCCTCAAATAGAATCAGAGCCTGACATTAAAATGCATTTTTCCTGAAGAGCAGTTCTATCTCCTTTTCAAAGGTAGGAAACTACACAGTATTGTGTCTTCTCAAGTTCCAAAGTAAATTTGAGGTTAAGGATGTGCCTGAATGGAAACCAAGGTCTTCTGATCTAATCCTTAGTTAAGTGTAATCTTGACAGAAAAGGTGGCCTCTCCCCCCATCAATCAAGCTGCATTTTCTTCTGGCAGCAGGGTATCTATCCTTAGTTAGGTATCTTTGGGAAATGCATACTTATTCTTGAGAAGATACTAAATTACACCAGTCTGCCTGGGAGTAAGCCAGAAATACAGTTTATTTCTTGTCTTTTAATTACAGTTACTCCTTCTTATGTCAGAAAAACCTAATGTACCTTATTTTCTCTTTAGCTAATTCTCCAATACCAACTCAATGGTTGTGGGAAACGACAGACAAATTAATTTTATTTTCTGTCTTGTAAATCTATCAACCTAGGAAAAAAAATCCAGTTTTATAACGGCATATGCAGTCTCTAAAGTACTAGAAGATGGGAATGCAGTTTGAATCAAAATTAGTCAACTACCATGATGAAATTAACCAGCCTGAATATTTGTCTGGTGTAAGAAAATTAAGGACAATATTAAATAATAAAAGGTGGAAAAAAAAGGAAGAAATAACTATAAATAAAAAAGTGTATGGGGATTTTCTAATAAAAAATTAAAAGGCAGAAACACACACTGAAAGGAAAATAAACAAAAGGCTTGAATCATGTGACATAGCACCCTGAAATTAGAGCCACATGTGATAAATGGATGGGACAAATGTAAGTTAAACACTGTTAAGAGTTTGGATATATGTGAAACTTTGTCTTACAGCTGAAAAAAGGACAGAGTGGAACACAAGGACAAGAAAAGGTGAGTATAGAAATTACAGGTCAAAAGTTCTGCTTTTGGTTGGTTAGTGTCATCACATGGTGTTAGATTGCAGCAGAATAGAACAGCACATGTCACTATCATATGAGCACACTTTATCAGCACAGAAGAGGAAAATATTCAAAGGCACACAGTTTGAATGTAGATATACACAAAGCCAAAAGCCAGCAACAACAGAATTATGGACAGGAAAAAAAAAGTTAGGTATTTTTAGCATCTATTTCATTTATTGCCAATTACAGGGATAATATTTGGAGCAGAGGGCTTCTTTTTGTAGTTAGATGATGTGGCTTTTTGTAAAGAGCACGCTTTCATCTATTTCTTTCCAGTAAGCAGGACATCTGAAGCATCATTTGAAATAAGTAAGTGACCAAAATATGAATGGACATGGTATTCAATGAATAGAAATTAAGATAAACAACTTTAATAATTACAAACAAGCAGAAAAAAGGACCTGGAGCAAATAAGCAAAAACCTGAAACTGCGAATTACAAAAACTGTGGAAATCACCAGAGTTTTCTCAGTGATTCCAAATGTCATCCATAATTAACTCAGAAAAATCCTCTGTTCTATAAAAGAAAAATTTAAAGACAAAAAGGTTTTTAGACATCTGAGTTAAATGAAAGTAATGGAAAGTGCTGCCGTAGAATAGGAATGGAAAAGTACAAGACTGAATGCAGATTAAACACAGATATGATAAGTCATATACAGAACAAATTACAATGAGTTCTCAATTCTTTTGAAGACAGATCATGAAGGTACAGACACTAAAAAAAAAGAGATGGTGCTACTTATAATGGCACGTAAATAGCATTCACAATTCACAGGACAGAGAGAAGGAGATGCTAAAACAGGCAAAGGAGCATACTGGGAATTCAGACAGACATCTTGAAATGAACCATGTCAGAAGCAATAAAAACATTTCAGGTCTGGTTTGCTTCTCTTCTCCAACATGACAATAAAATGAAAAGCTTAGGTTTTCAGAGATTGGAGAGAGCAACAAGGACTGTCAAGATGATAACATCTCTTTAAAAATCTTTACTGCATCTTCTGCTTTTGAGTATGCTCTGGGTGTGTTTTAGAGGTAATATGGACATTATGTAAATGAATGCTTGAATCTGCATGTTCAAAGGATGAGGATGCCTGAGAACACAAAACACCACTCCCATTTGTATAATTGCTTTATCTCTGCTACAGATACTTAACATCTGTTCTTGCTAACACTTGTGAAGTTGTCTGGGAGCTTTGACTCAGTTCATTAGCAGGTTTACTGCAGCCAAGAAGTCAATGGACCACAGAGCAAACTGTCTTTTTCAGAGGCAAAAGGGAAACAGGCATGTGAAAATGGACTAATGCACGGACCACTAGAAAGGTTCACAGTGTCACTGCCCTATAACACCTGTACTGCTTGTCAATGTAGTAATGATGGATTAGTGTGTTAATGAGGACCAAGCACAGACAGCAGGACTCATGTGCACCATCAGAGTCCCTGTAAAAACTCAGCCCTGGCACTGAACTAGGACAACAGAAATAATCATCCAGATTTTAACCTATCTGTGCACTGGACCTCAGCACATATTTATTGTGTCTGTTCTATTTAGTAGGAAGTTTTTACATGCATACAGGCTGACAGGTAATAGGCTTTTTCTAGTTTATGGGGAGAAAAAAAAGTCTTGATCTTAAAATTAGTTTAATAACAAATATTTTTATTTCATGCAGAAAGAACTTGAAGCATTGCAGCTAAGCTGCTCCTGGACCTTACATTCCAGCCAGAGGTGGAGGCACATTTGCAGATAATACCATGTAAGTGACATTAAAAGCTTCCAGAGGGAAAGGACATAGCAGAGAAGATCACAATATCACTTCTTGTCAGCACTTGCTGGAGACCTACATCATATTAGGTACCCTAATCAGGCTGAAGCAAATTTCATTGCAGTATGTTCCATATATTCTTACTCTTTTACAATATTGTTAGTACTATACATATTTCTTACTCAAGTGGTCATGACCAGTTGTAAATCCTCTCTTTTGTCTTGAAACTTATGTATTTGGTAATGAAGTTCTGTAATTTAAAATCACTGGACAGTTATTTTCATACTGGAAATAAACTTTAATTATTGATATCATGGGAACCAGGATATTACAATGTAATTTTCAATACCTTACTATTTATTTCTACAGCATTAATCTAAAAGTACTGTCTAATATTTTACAATATATTTTTCTTTTAAGTGCTGTTTAAAGACTGCCTTGACTTTTTAGAGTAAAATCTATTGCTTACCACCCCTGTCACATTCAACCAAAGAGAAAAAACATTGGGCAGGTTTTCTTCATCCAGAACCACAAAGAGTAGAGTCAAGTAGAGCATTTTCCTGATAAAGCTGCCAGTGAGGTGCAGGATAGAACTGAATCCATCTTGCTTTTGGACAGGTGATGTGCATGCCTGAATGCTGGCAGAAGAACACCTTTCAAGTTGAAGGTGAGCTAAAGAGGTCAAAAATGGATGCAGTAGATATGAAATGAGAAGAAATTGCTCTGGAATACTTTTATGAGAATATGTTTCAGCATTATGTGAGGCTAAATTATCCCTCCCCAGTATTTTATATTTAGAGCTCACTTGCTTCTAAGAATGGCATGAAACTCGGGTGCTTATCTTTAACTACTTTGTGCTAGAATCTGCCAAGATTAATTTCTGTGCAGTACATTTCACACAGCTGTATTTAACAATAACTTTCAGAAAGATATCCCAGACACAGATATGGGTTAAAAAGCAAGCATGCTCCTAGCTCTAATAGAAAGAGTGTGGGCCATACAACAGACAGCACATGGCTTGGGAAACAGGTGGGGCTGCTGAACACTTTCAAGCTAGGTAGCTGGTTCTGTATTTTTTTCCTGATAGTTACACCTCTGCTTAGTGCACCACTTTACCAATACAGTTCTATGTAATCTTCTAAAGCATTGCTGTTTGGAGTATGTAACATAGGTATGGAAAGCTGAGCTTCCTCACCTTCCTTCTACAAAACCCCACCAGGCCTCTTTAATCCATGACCTAAGAGGTGACTGTAGAATTCATGGTGAACACTTTGAGGGCCATTTTAAAATTTATCAAAAGTTGCAGGATCTAATTACTTGTAGAAAATAGATGTGTTTGACAAGTGCACAGAAAGCAACCAAAACCCCTTCTTAAAGCAGTTTTTGTTTTTACTTTATCTGAGAGATTGTCCTCATTTTATGTAATTTCTTTATTCAGAAATGTGCTACTATGTTAACACATTATTCAATCCCCCTTGGATATTTTCAGCATACATAATCTCAGTACTCTGTGATTATATTTTTAATCTCTTGTAGTGGAAATCTGATACTGGAAATTTCTGTACTATGCTTTATGGCACCTGAATATGCTTCTGTACTAGTGCTTTATGGCATCTGAAGATTTTTTGTAGCTATTTATATCTATTTGCAGTTACAATGATTTGAAGCTACATAAGGTACTGCATTAAACAGCTTAGACAATTGTTTCCACAGTTGAATCTCAATGACATTTCAAATCAGCAATTTTGTATGCCTAATTGAAAACTTTTTTCCTGAACTTCCTTCTTGACAACAGACATATTTATCCTTGCAGTTTCCTCTGAGAGAGATGAATACTACACTTTCCTATTTTACAGATGAGGAAATGCAGCATAAAATCAAATCACTTGTCCAGGATCAGACAGACAGTCTTTGACAAAACTATGAACTCTAAATCCCAGGATACCAGTGCAGTCATTGGACCACTCTTCAGCTTTTAGAGAACTACCCTTTCTGTCAAACATCATCTTTAAGCTTGTTGACTTTTGAAATTACTTGTCCCTTGAAAATGGCAAAGTTGTGTTAAATGGTTTACAATATTGGGAAAATTGTATGTTATTCAATTTTCATCAAAGCTAAATGAAAGCCCTGAAATATGAAAATGACAGCATTTCTCTCTAGTGACTTTCTCAATATTTCATAGTGTCAGGAGGACAATTTTTTTCTTTAGGTTTTTTCTTTTGACTTACTCCTTCCATACAGTCTTTTCTCTCTCACTAAATATCTCAGTTTTTAAGTTTCTTTCAAATAAATCTTATTTCTTGAACCCTTAATTTGCACCAAAAAGAAATTAATAGAAAAAAGAAAGAAAAATTTTATAATTTTTTTTTAATCAACATTTTTGAGTAAATTCATTCCCATACCACATACAGTTTTAAAAATAAAATATCCTCTCCCCTCCAATTTGGTGAAGAGTAGGGTTCTAACAACCCAAGATCTTTCATTCCTCTTCTGATATCATTCTTTCTCTGCTCGTTGCTCATCACTATACAAAAGCATTTGATCTTCCTTAATGCACCCCAACATTCAGGAAAAAAAAAGGTAATCAATTAAGAGAATCAGACTTTTTCAAGAACCTAAAGTTGTAAAATAAAGAAATGATATATATGTTATATCCATATGTGTAGTTAAATCAAGTCTTCAACTTTTGTTTTATGAAATAAGAAATATACCAATGAAATATAAATTTTTTTTGTTTTTTTTTTTTTTTTTCCTAATATACGTATAGGAAAAATAGAGGTGTCCTTTTTATAATTCAGAATGCTGAAATGTAAAATTCTAAAAAAACTTTAAAAAAAGTTGATGCTGTCATTTGTTGCTGGATTTCTGGTTGGATTTGTGTGTGTGAGATTTTTTTCTAGTGTTACTTAAAAATTCCAAAATAATTCAAAATGGATGGCTTCTCAATCAATATGAAATTGGTAAGCATCAACAGTTAGAGATGATAACAATAAAATTCTCCCCAGGAACTTCATCTACCTTTACTTCTGTTAAATCCATAGATCTCTAACTCATCCTAATATTATCCTCTAAATGCATAACACTGCTTTCTGATGCAGATCTGCCACCTACCAATGCTTTTTCCCTCTTGTTTTTCAGTACACAGAGCAGTGCTGGACTTAACAATAACTGGATGGCTCCATGGGCTCTGCATACCAGTGCATTGCAATGCATTTCTTCCTCTTGCTATTTACTCTGAATGAAGTGTGCTGTTGGAGATAAAGAGCTTTAGTATGGCACTGAGCTTGGTTAGTTTTAGGGGTCACACAGGAATATCAGTAGCTTCAGAAGCATATGATAAACAGTCAAATGCTTTTCCAGAAGGCCTGTGAGCAATTATGGCTACTGTGTATAGTTTTTAATACCTTTTCTACAGAGACCACACATATATTTGGCACATTGTAGAGTGTGTAGGGGGAAGGGAGTTCAAGCTCTTTAGAATAAATGTAACTTCCTAATTTGTTTTTTTTGACTTATGAACTGAAGCAAGAAATGAATCAGTGTCAAAAACAGAGATAGGAAATCATTCCACAGGTATCAGCCATGGGAATCATCTGATAACAACCATCCATATTTAAATATAGATGAGTGGTGGGATGAGAAACTGTCTGTATTTTTATGTTATTTCTTAACAGTACTATTCTCAGGAATATCAATGCATCTGCCACTAATTTCATGTAACATTCAAGGTGACTCTGGGAAAAGTCAGATCCAGGGATCAAGTGAATTATTGATATTGGTGTAGCAGAGAGAAACATTCCAATAATCAACTGTTCAATAAGTAAAAGTAATTTATCTATAGCTCCTTGTACATTGCATTGCAAGCTAGTAACCAAAGTTTGTTAAAACCAGGCCTCATTGAAAAAGGAACCTGGAAACGACTGAAGTGATCTGTACTCATCATCAACCTAAGTGGCATGGACTTTGTTGAAGTTTATTGAAAACAGTGTTCTAAAGACAACAAAGCAGCTTTCTGTGGTTCATCATCTAAATAAAACATTGCCTAGGACATTATGGATAATGGCAAGAAAATTATTTTAATGAGTGACTCCTTGGAGTTATTTGAACATTTCTTTGCAAAAACAGCTGCATTTTGATTAGACACAGTTATTATCCTAGATGGCCCAAAACATTTAAGGTTATATAAGAGAAGAAAAAATTTGGAATCCTCTTTAATTCTGACATCTAATTGCATTCCAATGTATTTCTTACTTTGTAGCCTTGTATGTTTTATAATTTTGTTCTCCTATCTAAAGGGAGAATACATAATCCTTTTTTGTTGAGATTCTGTTCTTTCAATTAGCCTTTGGTGATAGTTTCAAATTTAAAAGTTATTTGCTCATTTTCTGAGAATTTGTTCCTACTGCTTAAAGAAAAATGGAGAAAGACGGGATGAGATGAAGGTGCCTGAAGCTATTGCAGACTCCTGTTGGCTTGTTTGACAAGATCTTGCTAGTACAGATGGGAAATAGCCTATTGCAGAGATGGATATTAGCACAAGAATCAGAGAAGAAAATCATTCCATACTGAGCCTGATCAAAGATCAAGAGCAAAGGTATGAAACAAGAATAGCCTTTAAAAAAATCATGCCAGCCTGGTTCTTATGAAACACACAGAAAAAAAGAGACATCTCACACTAGGCCTGTTCTAAGATAAAGAATGAAAATATAAAGTAAGAATTGCCCTAAAAATTTTATTTGTACCTAGATAGTCGGGTCCTTATAAAACCATGAAAAACTACAGAAATGGATATGAGTTTTTAAAATTCCAAATGAAAGTAAAACTTCTGTGTTAATGAAGTATGTCTAGAAAGTCTTCAAGCTGCTGAAGGAGCTGGCCAAATAAATTAGAATAAAATTTCATGGTTCCTGCTACATGTCATTTGAGAGGCTGGTGGTGCAATTCATACTTAACATTAAGAAGCTATGCAGAATAAAATCGCTGACTGCGTGTCAATGGTCTACTCTTGCTAAAACTCCTTTGGGGGCAATGAACAATTACTTAAACAAAAAAGTTGAAAGAATTTGTAATGAATTAAGCCCTGCTGTCAATAGTTAAAAAGTGAACAGCATTTTGAAGATTCCTAGGGGTAGGATGACACTGTTTGCTGTCATTGTGCTAAACCCTATCAGAGAACAGGGGTTAGGCTAAGAACCAAAGCAATTTCTGACCTGAAGAACTGTCTTTTCTAATGATTCTATTTCTCAGCAATTAAAATATATTTTCTGGCATCTTATTTTCTGGGCAATATGGTTGAAATTTGTAAGTAATTTTAGGCAAACTTTTGATAGACAAATTATATTGCTCCTGCAGACAACTGATATGTATTGGATCCTGTGAGTGGTCCTAAGCACAGGTATCAGCATCTGTACATACATGAAGAACAAATCCCTTGTTACACCCAGATTACCAAAGGTAACTGTATTTACTCGAGTATTTCCAACAGCTCATGTTTTATTCTGGTATTACTTAGAAACATTTAGGCAACATCAGTTGAACCAACCGTTTTTCTACTCAGATTTAAAGGACCAGTTTTTAAGAGATGCAAATAATCACAGATCTTTGTAAGATATAGGTTTAGATATTACTTCTTGCTCCTTTTGTCTATCTTCATGGCATGAAATACAATTTTTCTTATTTTATCAAGTTCTTTTGGGTCAAGGCTTGTACTGTATCAGTAAACTGCATAATGGAAAAGGGGGAAAGAAACAGATAAAATAAAGTTTTCATGAGGAAGCTCCTTGATGCATTTATGCAAGCAAGTAAATGAAATATTTACAAACTGGGGACTCAAGAGCATATTTGGTAGTGAGAAAACTCTTCATAAAATAATATTTTGCACTGTATTTTCTTATTCCAAAATGTCAAGTTTCTTATGATCTGTATCTTGATCTTCATTTTCTTCTGTACTGGTGAGGGAAAAATATTTCTTTATATCAGCTCTTAGAGAGAAAGAAAAAGGGAGATAGTGAAAATTTCAAAAGGTTCATAGGGAAAAAGAGAACCTGAAGGTCTTTTTTGTACTAATGAAAGTCTAGAGTTCAGGTTAGTACAGAAAGCAGTTTGGAATGGGAATTGAAATAGTTTTGGATAAAGTCCTATCCTATCCTTCTATGTTTTAAAGGAGTTATTGTTACTTCATTTGGTCTAAAATATATTAATCATACACTTCTTAGTCTTTTAGATGTTTGGTGAGAGACCAAAGAAAGTTCCCCATCTTAAGAACAAAGTTCTTTAAAAGTACAAGGTTCTTCATAAGACTTCATATATTAAATTACTTTTTTAACCATTCCATTTTCTGTTTTCCTGTCATTTGCTTAGTAAATATTGAAGCAGCCCTTATGATGTATCATCTATACCTCTAACTTCTTTACCAAAGTGAAGAGGTTTTTCTTTTACTCAATTATTTTAGTATGGAGCAGTTTAGACCTCTTTGAGAACTTCTAAGGTGGTTGAGTAGAACAATTATCTTCATGAATTTCATAAATTCTTTTTAAGCAGCTGTTTTCTCTGTGGCTGAGGAAGGCTGGGTTTTGCTGAGAATTCTCAGGTGTTTTCTATAGCCAATAGAAAGGCCCTTTCTGTAGGAAATTGGTAAGGGGTAAATCTCCAATGTGCAAGCAGTCTTCCTGTTTCTTCCATTCTTTCTATTTCTTTTAGTTAAGATTAATGTTTGAGTATTTCTCACAGACAATGACAACTACAGAAGCATTAAATATCCTTAGGAAACAGCATGAGAGGGAAGAGTTTACGAGATCTACTTTTGTCATTTAGTAGCAGTGGTGAGTAAAGATGTTTTTTCTCCTTGGAAACAGCACACAAAGATTCAGGGATAGCCAAGCAATGCTGAGGACAGACTTGAATTGCCTTTTTTCTATTGGTGGACAGAAAATGGAACATAAAAGTGGTAATTTCAAATCAGTGAAACCTGCATTTCCATTTCCTAGTGCTGATACTTGATTCTAGTTTTAACGTTTATCAGTACAGTGGAGAATGCTAAAAATTTAAGGATCCTTTATTGCCCACAATTTATTTAATTTCAATTATTATTCCCCTAATGGTCTTCAGAATTTTAATTTTACAGTAATTCTGATACTATTGATTGAGAACCAACAATGCAACTCCTCAAATTTTCAGATTTAAATGGAGATGTATTAGACAAGTATTTTAAAATTGTTGCTTAATGGTAAAGGATTCAGAGCTAACATTGAATTAAGTCAGCACAGTCAACACTTCCATCTGTTATTGCAATGAAATGTGTGAGTGCTTTTTCAATATCAGGGAAAAGAAGTTTAATCTAAATATATCAGAGTTTGGGGAAGTACAGATGTCTGCACACATTGTACATGTGATTCAATGCAACTGTGTATGGAAAAATGCATTACCTTCTGGAAGGTTTTTTCACCAGAAATGTTTAATATTAACTAAGGAGCTAGAAAAAAGCAGTGCTGAAGGCAATGAAAGTATAGCCATCTAACCTTTCCATTTAATTATTGTCACCGTGGTCTTTCTGTACGAGGGGTCTGAAGATTCACTGTCTGGCAGAAGAGCTGTGTCAGCTCAGTAGCAATGCTGTGGAATTTTCAGAAATTGACCAAAGCTTCTGCTCTTTGTCTGCCACAGAACCCACAATAGAGACCTTGACAAAACAAAAAAAAAAATCAGTTCATTATTGCCAAAATTGTGGGCCAAAGAGCAGTGACAGTAGGCAAGTGCCTGTGTCTGTCTAAAATGCAGTGATAGGTTTATAACTACCACAGAAAAAAAGTCTAAACAGAAACAAAGAAATGTAAATGTTCCCACAACAGGAGGAAGATTACAATTTCCCTTGTTTGTTTACGAATAACCCTGAGTCATGCTCCATATGGTCTTTGTCTGTCTGCATTTCAACACTGAATATTCACTCGCCCTCCCCATCTATAAGTTGTTATTGTTTTGAAATAATTTTATTCACTGTTTTGGTTTTTCTTAGAATTTGATTACAACTGCTGACTGAACTCATTCAACTTTTATTTTTGAAGAAAGTGATGCAGTTCTAAAACATACTCAAGATCTGCAATCAAATTGTTTTTTACCTAGTATCTAAGGAACAAGCATTCAGAAAAGCAAAAACACTTAGTAGGACCTCAATAATCTATCAAGTCCTTTGTAATTCCTAAGAGACATAAGAGAGAAGCAATAAGAGAAAGAAAAAGGCAGCATCTAAGAGATGGACAGGGGGTGAGTGGACAGAAATGAGAAAAAACAATTAGGACAAAAGCTAGAGATTTTGTATTTAATAATAAATTTGTGCATGTCCAAACATGTGCCCATATGTGCACAAAAAAATTTGAGGGGAAAAGAAAGAAAGTAATGTCTTATTTTTGGCTATTTCTAATGGAGGAGGGAAAGAAATTTTAGGATTAAAAAAAAAAAAATAAAAAAGAAACACCCAAAAAAAAAACCCCCAAAAAAAACCAACCCAGAACCTACACTCAATTTGCCCACAAAACATTTAAAAAAATAGAAACTGAACCAAGGAAATAGAAGCTTGTGCAACTTTTTGCTTTGTGCAGATGATCTTTGTTTGAGTGTTGAAAAATAAAGTTTCAGTTTTTCCTTACTCTTTGATAGAAGCAAATGTCAGAGAGGTGTGTGTTTCAGCACAGTGACGCTGAGGAGTGGGTAAAAGGGCTTTTTTTGTCCTGCACTTGTTCTATATATAAAAAAAATAATAATTAAGAACAGTAACAAAGAACATCTCAGTTTTTGTTAATATTTCCAGCTGTTCAGCAAACAAACACAATGGAGAGCTTAGTGCTTGCTCTTCAGACTGAGAGTTTGTGGTTCAGCATTGCCAGTGAAGTACCAGTGGCTAAAGAGCAGCTGCACACAGCTTTGTGTGCAGCACACAGCCCACAGGCAGTGCACCCAAGTGCAAGAGCCAGGCTGACTCCACTACTAGCTCATTGACTTTAAATCATTTTAAAGGCCACTACATTTTGAAATTATTCATTTAAACCATGATAGATTGCATCAGTTTATATTCAGAGAAGCAATAAAGAAGAAACCTACATTCACCTCTCAACAATGCATCCTCTCCCAACGCTGGGCCTCAATGATAATAGGAATGCTGTCCCTTATGGCTTTTCTGATAGTTAAAGACCATTAGAGCTCGGCAGTATGCTATGCACTGGTAAACACTGTTTGACTGATGAGTCCACTTTTTTGAGGAGTGACTGTAGTAATATGAAATCAGGCAATAAAGAGTTCAGGCACTACAGGTTTCCACTTCAGTTTATTATATTCTAGGAGTGATTCAATAGTGTTGAAAAGATACAGTGTAATTCAAGTGCTCTCCTTTCAGCACACAGTCACTGCTACAAACTGCCTCTTTTTGCAGAGATAGAAAAATGGAAAGGCTTTTGGAGGTCAGGCAGTCTGACCTCCTGCTCAAAGTAGCAGTGACTTCAAATGTAGACCCAACATACTCAGATTTTTTTCTAGCCAAAGTTTTAGAAGCTCCAAGGGGAAAGACTTCATGATTTCTCTGAACTATCCTTTTTAGTGCTTATCCACTCTAGTTGTGAAGATTTTATTCTTTTGTTCAAAGGAAGGTTATCTGACTCAAGGCTAATCAGATTAAACAGAAGTACTCGGTGTGGGTCAGAGGAACAAAGGTATGGTGAAAATAACCCTTGAATCTTAAAGTCCACCAGAGCTGGCTTAACCTGTCTGGGAAGGAGAAATCTTCTGCCTCCATATTTCCTCCAAATTTAGCTATATGTAGTTTTCCAATATTGTAACTGGTTTTATCACATCCTTTCACTATACACCTCCAGTTTTTCCTTCCTTCCATCTTCTCTGCAACCTTTCTGTAGTGTTGTCTTTTTGCTTACAAAAACCCAGTTACTCTAGCTCCTAAACATTTTAAGACACTCCACTTGATTGTCTATAGAATTCATGCAGAATTTGGTAGAAGACTAAGTAGAGTTACCAGTGTGGAAGGCAAGCAGCAAGCCTAATAGGACTGCTATTAATAGGCTTTTATTGGCAGATTACTGTTTCTAAATCCTTTAACAGAAGATTTTTCCTGACTGTTATTACTTCATTTCTCCTGTGGCACTGGAACAGATTTATGAGACAGGCATGGCTCTTCCAGAGGCCGGCCCTTCCAGAGCTTGCTCTTTCACTGCTGTTGACAAAGGCCTGTATTTTTTCCACATCTGCAGGCATAGAACGAGTCATCTAGTGGTCAGAACATACCCTCTTTCATCTTCCATCACTGAGGAAAACCACCTATGCTGACTGCAGCTTTTCTGAGTCCCTACTCTCATGTGAGGTAGAGCTTGGATTCCTTCTCTCCCTCCCCCATCTTAGAGTCTTTGCAAAAACCCACTTCTTCTGCCATTCATACCTCCTTTTCTATGCAGCCTGCTCACTCCATCTCTCAGCTGGTAACTCAGTGATTTAAGCAGACCACACTCCTATCACTGATGAGGCTGTCACTGCCACCAGCTAAAGCTTTAGGGAAGAGCTATGAAATCAAATTGCTGCTGAACAGCCACTTCTCAGCTAAGCTCTCCTCCCACTGATGTATCTTTTCAGCCCTTAAGTAGCTTTTGCTTTTTTATTCCCCCAAGTATACTAAGAAGCACCACATGTAGCATATTGTTGTAGTATAAATGCACCATTAAACTAAGAGCAAGAGATATTCTTAGCTCTGCCTCTTCATTTCCAAACACATAAACAGGGAGAGAATATTTCCCTTTTACACATTCAGGCTTATGGTGATTTGATTTTAGTATGTCTCAGCACAGCTTCTAGCTCTTTGTCCTTAGAGCTGAACTTCAAAAACGTGTGACTGCCTCAAGCATGTGTTTATGAATGCAGCTAATTGCCGCCTCTTTAACACTGATACATGACATCATCATCATCCAAAAAAAAAGTGAAGAATAAGTAACAGAATCTGTGGATGATCACCAGCCAGTTTACTTTAACATTCAGCTGATGAATCTTTGAGTATGTTTCCCATCAGGATAAGTTTCTAAAGGAAGGTCTGCACAATTTCATTATTGGTGAGAGAAAAGGCAGCACCTGCATTTCATTAAAAATTCATAGTAGCTTTAATTGTAGACAATCTCTATTTTACTTTGTTGTATCTTTTGCCCCCAGGGTTCTTGACCAAATCTGAATTTATTTGGAAAGAACAAATGCAAATGGTCCAGCCATTTTTGCAAGTGATGAGGATTAAAATATCTTTTGTTGTTGTTGTAGAAATATTATTCTATCATTAAAATATTTTCTTGAACAGATATATAGCTGGAAAAGCTATTAATAGAAAACTGAGATTTTATTTGGCATCTGAATAGTCTATTTTGAGGAGACATGACTGTCTGTGTTCCAGTATTAATTAAAATGAGACTAAAAAATGGACATTTGCCTGTAAACACATTTGTTCCTCACAAATAAGCTATTCTACATTTATAAAGTTTTACTTAAACAGTAGTTGTGTTTTATGTCCAGGCATAACGTAGCTTGAAAATTGGAAGATGTAGTATGGGCTGAATAAATGCTAGTTGTTTGGGATATGGAGAGCCCAAGAAATGGAAAGGTTTGGTGGAAACAAACCTCATTCTTATGTGGTCACACAAAGCAAAGAAAACATTGGTGAACAAGTTTCTGTTTTTAATTGAGTACTATAAACAGATTTTTAAACTCAATATGAGGTTAAATAAAGCAGAGAACAGTCAGAAATTGTCTTTGTTAACAATATAAATGTAATCTGCAAAGAAGTATTTTATACTCTCATTCACTTCAAAGAGAGGATCCAGCACAGAATTGACTTTTCCATCTTTTTTTTTTCTTTTTTAATATCTTATGCTATCACTAGATAATAATTTATCTTTACACACACTCACTCTCCCCAAGAAAATAAAGACATTTCTTTGGAAACAAGATTATTTGATATTCAGCATGATCTTTATTCTCCTTCTATATAAAGTTTACATAATCCACCATAAAAAGGTGGAAAAAATACAAGAGGGAAAAAAAAAGAATTTTATGCCCTATATTATCAGTTTATATATTTCATCCATTTTAAATCTCGTCTTCAGCATCTTATGAGTCCCTCCTTCTTGCTTTTTGCTCAATAAAATTGTAGCCTGTAAGTCTCTCTTGAATAGAATGTGCAGTAAAGATGCAATAAATTCCCATTAACAAACCCCAGTAAGTCTGAGGAGACAAGTCAAGGTCCAGAACTTGGAGATGAGTGTTTACTATACATACCTCTGCACAGTGTGGATGTAACACTCAGCAACACTTAAAAGAAATCATTTCTCATTCAAAATTCATTTTATTGTAACTACAGATTTAGTAACATACTGGCAGTTTCTATTGATTAACTCAGGGATATTGTGGAAACTTGAAGCATACTGAAAGTGCCTTTAAAAGGAAATACTGATTTTATCTGGGGAGGGTGGTACACAAGCCTGCTAAAAAGAGGTGAGCAGTGTAATTCTTCTAGAGTAGTAACAGCAGATGAGCTGGAAGTTTTCCCAGTGCATGTGCTCTTCCATGTGAAAACCACTTCTGTTTCAAAACCAACTTTTTCCTTTATAGCATTTTACAATGATAAAGATTTTAATTTGTATTGATGGAGGTTAAAAAGACAGAGATTCATATTTTTGACTGAACAACTAGAACTTGAGGAGAGCCCCATAAATCCAGAAGCTGGTCAGAGCACATTGTGAAGCATATACTTCTGAAAACCCCACCTAGAACTTGCCTGATACTTACTACTTGCTCAGTCTTTAAAAAATATGGATTAAGCAAAAACTTGGTGACTTGCTGCACTTCAAGGCACAAAAATGTCGTCCAACATATCAACTGCATTTGAGATCTTGTAAAATAAATTGGTATTTTGGGACAAATTTGAATATTATTCCATCTAAACCAGGCTCTCCTGTTAGAATATCTCATCATTGGAAGTGTTCAAGGGCACGTTGGATGGAACTTTGCGGAACTGATCTACAGAAAGATGTCCCTGTCCATAGGTGTTGGATTGGATCATATGAGCTTAAAATGTCCCTTTTAACTGAAACAATCCTATGATTTGTAATTATTTTCTGCAACTTGCCTTTTAAATTTTTTTTTCCTATCTCATTATCTGGTTTAACTTAGTAATAGATTTTCTCGAAATGACTTAAAAGCAAGAAACTTGAGAGTCATTTCACCATTTGTGAATTGAGCCACCATGACTTGATTAATTTTCACATAATATATTGCAATTCCATCTTTGCTTTTGTTACACACCTGAAGTTTCTGTAATTTATAAGAAAAAGGTATTTAATTTATTGAGATTATGCACATGGAATTCAGATGGTGAAGATTTATACCAATGATGAACACATTCAAATGAACCACAGTCATTATCGTTGTAATTTCTGTCACCAGTAAAATCACTGTATGACTACAGTCTTTCCTACATAACTTTCATACATGCACAATGTCTTGATTGCAGCAAGAAAGAGTTAATTTTTGCAACAGCCAGGAGGGTGGTGGCCAACACCCTGGGCTTTTTTTATATCACCTGGGGACATGCACAGGGGAGGGACTGGAGTGGGACCCTTCTGCTGTGGCCATTGATCTTGTGAATCATCCACCTGTATGCTCTGCTAGTAGTGTTAGCTTTAGTTTTCTTATTTCATTGCTGTTTCTAGTAAAATGTTCTTATCTCAGCCTGTGATCTTTACCTTTTTTGCTCCATTTCTCCTCTCCATTCTACCACAGGTGAAGGAGAGTGAAGAAAAAACACATGTCTGGGGTGTTTCAGTGGGAATGCTAGCTTGAGGAGCACTATTTTTAAACCATGACACATATATATAGAGAGAGATTTGTGTATGTAAATATACTAACAAAGGTGAGAACAAAAGCTTAAAAATGAGGTTAATCACATCAGACAAATGACCTTATTTCATAAAGATTCTTCGTTGTTTTCATTTACAAAATGTTCACATGAATTTTCTTTTTTTAAACAAGCACAGTTTTGAAAGTTAAAGATAAGGAGTCAATTTTTTTGGCCTGTCTGGTGTTATTTAACTAGATTCCTCCCTCCACCTACTGTCTTCTTAATGTGATTTGGTAATTTCATGTCTCTGGAATGTCAGCAAGAGTAATAAAATAGCAATTTAAGAACATGTTAAAAGCCAATCTGAATGGCACTGTTCTTTCGAAGCTATTAAAATCAGGACTCACAGCAAGTTCTCATACTAGACAGCTCTGAAACTTCCATGCATAAAAAGAGTAGTTGTTTGGGCTCAGGGGATAAGCTATAAAATGAGGTGCCAAATCAGAATTTACAGATTAATGTCATCTCAATGCAGATTATGTATTTCACCTTTTTGCACTCCTCGAAAAAATGTACTCCCTGTTACTAGTCTTCATCTCACCTTGATTTTTTTATAGCACGACCCATATTTTGTGATTCAAAAGTAAATATTACTGAAGAAGGAGAAAGCTTGCAGAGTTTAGAGTTCTGGCATAACACCCAAAGACACATGTGCTGATTTCAGGTTTTGGATCTGCTTAAGTGGTTTCCAAGTCTTGAAAGACTGATATATCTTGTTTTGGTTTTTTTTTTTCCTTTAGTATCCAGAAGGGAAAGTGAAATGATGGAGCAGGAAAAAAAATGGGAGAAGGAAGGCTATAATTAGGATTTTCCATTACTGAGAATCAGGTGAGGGGGAAAAAATAAGTCAAGAAATTAAGTTTGTTAATGTGTGTCACTCATTCCCCCAGTTTGGAATTGTCAGCTGAGTAAGATTACTAAGAAATATGCATTTTCTACATAATTTTGTGAAATATTATTTCTCTGGATTAAAAAAAGGTGTCCCTGAAAAGAGATACTCTATCAGAACTTTATTGTGATTTGTTTTTTTGTGGTTGCACCTATAAAATAATTGACATTTGAACTAAAGTCTGCTGAAAGACCTCCGGACCAAAGGCTGTAGCTTTAAGCCAGGGAGAATTTTACATCACAGACATATTGCACTCCAGGAGAAGAACATAACGTTTTTTTTTGTCTTGCCACCATCAGATCATCAATCATCCACAGCACCTGTCTTGTACACCCATCACAGCCAGTGCAGCATTGCACCAGGGCTCAGTGTCTCTGTCCTTGTTTCATAAACACATGGCCCTGGGTCAGCATCTGGATCAAAGAGTTAGAAGCCAAGGCACAGACATGACATTAATGTAAGTGTTGTGTGCCTCAGCTGAGGATTTGGAGAGGCTCCCAGTTTAAACGAAGCTTAAAAGCACTGGAGAAGAGAGTCCCATCTTCCATCAGTTTTCTCAGTTTTCCCACCAGCTCTTCTTGTGCAGCTAGTTATACTCCTAAAGGAAAGAGAAAGGGCACCTCATGCCCTGAGAATTGTTGTTTGAGCTGTATTGAGCTAGATATGAATTATATCCCCATCAGATCCTGGTGGGTTTCCAGCAGGCCACCCACTACCAGGGGAAAGGAGAATATGACTCCCCATCATTTGACAGCCACTAGCTAGCCAAGTACCAAATCTGTCCTTTTCAAATGGGTAGCCCATCCCCCTCTTCTAAAAAGAGTGATGTCTTATTCCTTTCTTTTCCTTCTTGGATGACCAACTACTCATTAAAACTTCTTTCTGCTATGCCAAATATTTTCTAAAGAGAGCATTATATTAAACAAGGAATGACCTTACAACACAGTTGAAATTTTGAATAGATTTTCGAGGGTTTGAAAAGATGAAAAAGGGGAAAGCGTAGGATCAGTAAATCCATTGTAGTCATTGGTTTGCTTGTACTTTGTAAGCAAATCTTCTGCTGGAAAGGTTGCCGTTAAACTCTAAACAACAATCCCAACAAAGTAATTGTTTTTTCCCACAAAGATCCATTGTGTTGCATTCACAGTATGTGTAGCAGTTCTGAAATTTCTGCTACAGCAGTTGGTCTAATTAAGTAGCAGCTATGCTCGTGGCTGGGAATGGATGGGAAAGTTTGGGTTTGGGTTAGGAAAGGTCTTCACTCCAGGAGAGGCAAATACAAATACTCAGATTGCTTTTTCTGGTTTTGATGGTCACACAGAATCTACAGGTCTGTATCAAGTACAGAATAAACTTAACTTTTCCTGCTGGCCATTGCTACTGCCCAACAGTGTGGGACCTACCCTGCATGTAACTCAGAGATCAGATCACAGGCTGTTCTGCTTTTTAAATTTGTTTCTTGTTCCAAAGTCTACATCTGGTGATGTTCTCTACTGCCAAAGACAGCATACATGGCACAAGTATGCATAAAACACCTGGCACTCGGCTTTTTACAGTCCCTTGGAGACTGATGTGGTCCAATTTATCTTTTCTTGTCTCAGTGGCCAAGACACCGAAATCTCACCCTGACTGAGAATTCTGAAATATTGGCACTGACCTTAAAAGCTAGTATAACACTAAAGCTGGGTAATTGCCTTCCATCTATATGTTGTATCTATGATATTATTTATAACTGTGATATATGCAACAAACAACCCTTGAACCATGTCTTTTCTCCATGGCATAGACATAGGAAGATTTTAGTCCAAATTTAAGTTGGCACTGACTGCTGCTATTGCCTTTTGGAAATATATAAAGCCCCAAATTTTCAATAGTACCTTATTAATCCCCTCTGAGTTCCTGCCAGGGTGGCAAGCACAGTGCTAAAATGTTTGGCATTTTCTCATTTGAAGTTTTATGTATAGAGATGAAGGTAAGTGAAATGTCTCTGTGTTGATTTGTAGCTGACAAAAAGTTATGAAGGAAAGATATAGGAAAAGTGAGTTGGAGTTAGAGCTGGCAGCATTTTGTCTGCATTGCATGGAAGAGGAGGATCCAAATAAGCAGTGGCTTTAACAGTTATGTCACAGGGTGGCAACACCAGACTGATCTAAGAGGGCAGACCAGTATGTAAACTGGTGTAATAGGATATCATGACACACCTACAATAGTATTTATGTCTTCATTATGTCATGAAATAAGAAAATGTAAAATGACTTTTCAAACTGCTATTTCTGGACAGCATTTCCAGAGTAGGTTCCAAGTTATAATCCATATTCTGAAGAGAAAAATCTTCAGAACTCAAATTAGATGAAGACATGCAACTGAGAAGTCCACAGGATTCTTTTTGCAGGTACTTTCTACAATGAATGAGTTGCAATAATATCTGTATACAGGACTGTCAGTTTTCAACAACAGGAGAAAATTTGGTTTATTTAATTTTTTTTAACATATATTTATTTCTTCCTTAAATTTCATTAGAAAAAAAGTAAATACTTACACTTCTGCACTACCTTCTATTTATTGACACATTTCATCCAGCAGTTTCAATAACTTTACATATTCAAACACTGGAAATGCATATACACAAGACAAGCAATTAAACCAGCTGACAGAAGTATTAAAATAGACAATAGATATGTTTGTAAGAATGTTTTATTAAATAGATCCCCACTAATAGAGGCAATTTTGCTTTCTTATTTTAATTGTTTTTGTGAAGCTTTGAAATGTATGAGTTTAAATAAATCTTACTTTCTTCAAGTAATGTAATTTTAATGAAACTAAATATAAATGAAGTTATACAAAATAAAAATAAATTATTTTAGGACAGCTCTGAAAAGAAGGTCTTATTTGATTATGTAAAAAAAAAAATCTTTCTTTGAGTTCAATTTGCAATTGCATTTCCTGTTCTTGTTCTGTTTCCAAAGATACTACTTTCTTTATTGCCAAATCTTGTGAACTGCATGCAGAGATAATGCATGAGGAGGGTGGAAAAGGAGAAGAAAAGGAAAATTTATCCAGTCTACCTTATGGCTTAGTACCTTGACTATGTTATAGCATAGAAAGGGTTAATCAATTGAGTTCAAATATCCTATACCCAAAGGTTTCTTCCGTCTTTCGTAAGTTATCACCTCTCTCATTTTGGTGGTGAGAGCAGGAACATTATGTCACAGAGAGGTGGTGTCCATGGAAATATTCACAGTCATCCCTGTCCATGGAAATATTCAAGGTCAGGCTGGACAGGGCTCTGAACAACCTGAGCCAGGTGAACATGTCCCTGCTCATTGTAACAGGCTTTGGCTAGATGACCTCTAAAAGGTCACTTACAACTCAAACTATTCTATGCTTCTATTTATTCAGCAGAAATACAGCTTCTGGACCTTTTTCATTTTTGATTTTTCCACAATCACTTCTTTATGCAGAAGAATATCGATAAATTCTAGTAAACAAGGGTAACTCCTTTAAATCTGTGTGTCTTACAGATTCAAGAGTTAAAAAATGTGAGGCAACTCCACATCCAGTGAGAGGTTTCAACAAGTAGAGTTTGCTAGATGGGAAAGTCTTAACACCCCTCACAGGCTACAGCTACGACCCCCCAAGCCCAGTCACAGCAACTGCCTCTGTGAATATTTGCACTGCCTAAAGTCTGCCACTTATTCCTTTGCACCACACTGGTTGCCTGCCTGGGATCACATTAAACTCAGCTAAGCATAACATGCAAAGTGACCCTGGAAGGTCCCTTTCAAGTGCCCCTCCCTTCTCTGCCTCATTTTAATGTGGTGGCCATATGGTTCAGGGGCCATTATAAACCCTGTGTTTATCTAGTCCTGCTGTAAATGTTTCATTTCTCCCAGGAAGATAAAAAGACAGTTCCCTTATATTAAATGCAAAATTTCCCTTTTTTTAATCATAAATACCGAGCCCAATGTATTGTGCTGGTTTCAGCTGGGCTACAGTTAATTTTCTTCACAGTAGCTGGTATGGGGCTATGTTTTGGATTTATGCTGAACACAGGGTTGATAATATAGAGGTGTTTTTGTTATTGCTGAGCAGGGGTTGCACAGGGTTGAAGCTTTTCCTGCTTCTTGTATTGTCAGGTTGGCAAGGAAGCTGGGTATGCATGGGAGGTGGGGAGGAGCAGAGCCAGGACAGGTGACCCCAGCTGACCAAAGGGATATTCCAGCCCATGTGATGTCATACCCAGTGCATCAAGTGGGAGGGAGGAGGAAGGAGGGGACATTTGGAGTGATGGTGTTTGTCTTCCCAAGTCACCATTGCACATGATGCGCTGCTCTCCCAGAGATGGATGAAAACCTGCCTTCCATGGGAAGCAATGAATTAATTCCTTGGTTTGCTTTGCCTGTGTGGGCAGCTTTTGCTTTTCCTTTAAATTTTTAAATGGTCTTTTATCTAAACGCAGGAATTCTCCAGCTTTTACTTTTCTGATTCTCTCCCTGATTTCTGTGCTAGCTGGAGTTAAACAACAAAAATAAAGACAGCAGCAATCCAAATGAGGTTTTTATTTTGGTTTGGTTTTTTGTTTTTTGGGTTTTTTGGTTTTTTGGTTTTTTTTTTTTTTTGTTTGTTTTTTGGTTTTTTTTTTTTTGTGCCAATATGGGGCAAAACCACAATGAAAAGCAGTGTTAAATAAATAACATTACTCTTTCGTATCAGTATGAAGCCACATTGATCAAATGCTCAGATTCCAGAGCGAAATGGTAGGTGGGAAATTAGTTTCTAAGAATATTTCTTTTTTTATTCTTCTTCTAATAATATTTCTTCTGTTGAGCTTGGATACATTTGGAGGGGACTTTTATATGAAGTAATAAATACATGCAAGTCACTTATATTGGCAGAAATGTTATGCTGTATTATATGAATTTGTGGAAAACAAAGCATTAGCTCAAACAAGATACTTGAAAAGGGATTAGGGACTTGCCATCTTTCAACTATTTACTTTAATTTGCATGCTCATTAACTATGTAATAGAATGGAAGGGCTTAATTACCTCATTTATAAAAACAACATCACTGACAATTTAATTGCAATGATAGTTCTAAAAAAATTTTGGTTAACTTGCAGTGACAAATACATGATAAAATGAAGTTGCTATACTGCCAGAAAGACAAAATAAAATGTCGATATGTGGCAGTACTGAAATAACCTGATTATTGTCTCTCTATGAAATAGATGAGAACTAAAAGCATGTCAAAGAATGGAGTTATATCATGTTTTTCATCACAAACACAGAATTGTAAAAATTATGCATTTTGTATGGATCACAAACCTCAAATTTCCCTGCTAAGTAAAAATTCATTAAACTAACATTACTACAGCGGAATGTAAACAGTTTTATTAAAGGATAAATATACTATAAGTGTGTAGGTGATAGAAGTAACTCTTTGAAACAGGTCTATAGAGCCATGTTTTTTTTATTGTAGCCTCTCCATTTCTTGAAGTGCCTTTTTATGCAGCCTTTTGCAATGGATTTGAAAGGCATATTCAGAAAATAATATTTAAATTATGCCTACACTTCAGATTTCCTAATATGACACTTGGTGTACTATGTCCAATTTGGTATACCATGGTTTAGGACTGTGTAAAAGTAAGAATTGCTGAAAGAAATTTGATTTGTCCTTGGTAACTTAAAGGATGAGGAAGAGAATGATAACAATATTCAGCAGCTTGAGAAAGCAGTTGGGTAAATCAGAGGATCTGATACCCAAGCCCTGTCACACAAGGGGGTTTTATTGGCAGCCTCTGCAGACACCCAGCTATAAACTCCCCAGGAACTGGACAGAATATTGTTAGGCAGATATCCTCCAGGGTGCAGAAGAAGAGCACACTTGTATGTCAAGCTACTGCACAGATCAGGTTTGCCAGTCCCATGTCTGCCTAAGAGTAATTTGGTGTTCCATCCCCTTGGTGACAAGCTCTTGTCCCTGCTCTTGGCACTTGTCTTTGCAGCTGATCTTAGCCACTGCTTAGTATAGGCACACATTTTCCTCCATGTGTGTCCTTCTGATTGTCAGCTGCTGGACCCTTAAATACTGTTTAAAAAAGAAAGTAATGAGCTTTTTCTTTCCCACCTGAGACCCTTGTCTTTGAAGTGACATATTTTTTAGCCATTGGTAATTTTTGCATGATGCCTGACATGCCATCATCTGTTTTGCAGTACTGTTCATTTTAGATTGAAAACAAATCATCCTGTGTATTTCAGTACCTTGGCTTGCATCTATATTGTTGATCACTGCTCCAGAAACATGTTTTTCTTGTATCTTATTTGCTTTCTTCAAAGTAAATTCAATTATGACTGAATTCTTCAGAGACATTTTGAGGGCAATATTTTTAAAATCTGTTTCAGGGTCATTACTCTTCAGCACTTCTCTATTTAGTAGCAACCTATTTTATTAGTTTATTCAGACAATTTATTTTTCTCCTATTTTCTGAGCTGCATTTCAGTATCCATTACACTGGCTGCTCCAACTGACCATGGCCAGAAGTTCTGTAATGGTGGTCAAGCACAGGCCCTTATGGCAAACTGCTGCAGACCAATATAGACCATTTACAGACTGCTGCTCTTGGATAAAGACAACAAGCACATGACAGATCTTCAGCAGTCCTTTACTTTTTAATAATGTATGCATATGCTTCAGCTGTGCAAATCTCTGGCCTTTATCTGACTGCAGGGACAGGAGGATTCCATTCATCCTGGATCTATACAATAAACAAATATGTGATCTTACGTGGAAAAAGACCCTTCTTTAGTGGGTGGTGTGTTTCTGAATCTAACTTTTCTTTTCTTTCGAATATTTAAATTTTCTGACCATAAGTGACCTGCTTATCCTTCAGTTTACTGGTTTCACAGTATATTAATGCAAAAGTACATTTACACTTCTCTTAGTAGGAATTGTTACTCAAAACTTTAATTATTTTCTTAAATAGATAAGCTCTTGCACCACTTACAGTGGTTTTAAGTGCACATAGTTTAAGGTACTTTAAATTATTAAGTCACTGCTCATTCACACAAAATATTTCATTTTCTGTTTATTATATGGTGCCTGCAACTGTCTATAAGAAATTCTGTAAATCTGTAAGGGTAGAAATCTGAAAGGAGTACAAATATGCATAATAATTAGAGAATAAACAAAGTCTTTGCCCAGAAGAGGCTAAAGTGTAAGTTATATGAAACAACAGATATGCAATACAGAATATTCGTATTTCTGCATAGATCTTACCTCTTTTATTTCGTAGTTAGTATAAATACCTCATTCAAATGCTTTCACATTTTATTGTGCTAATTTTACTGCAGTAATTGAGTTACCCCTTTGTATGTATGTGGAAACATGATCAGTCATATGAATTTTAACAGTTGAATTTTGGTCATTAAGAAGCAGAAGAGAAAATAAATGGAAGATGCTATTTAAAATTTGAAAAAACTTCTATGTACCTAGTAATTAAGTACTACTAGATCTTTTACTTTTTTGACTATATTTAATCTTGGATCTTATTATTAATAAAATCAATCTATCTGCAGATTTGGAGCAGGAATCAATGACAAGTAAGGAACCAATTTTATATTAAAAACAAAAATCCCAGAGATGTCTGCAAATGTTTTAATACTTTTATACCATAATTAAAAGTTTATTACTTCAAGGTGAAAAATATCAGAGTTGCATGGGATAATAAAAAAATTGATCAAGCTTATCTGGAAAGAAAAAAAATAAGTGAAGGTATGAGTATCCAATAGAAAAACCCTCTGCATGGCCATTCAGAGGACAGCAAAGAAGAAAAGAACAAGAGGGCACTTAGAAATAGAGCAGACCTTTATTACAGACAGAAGGTAAAGTGCTAGTCTTGCTATATATTAATATTTCAGGACAGAAATAGACAGAAATAACATTCCACAGCTTTTTGCTTGGTTTTTTCATTTGTTTGGTGTTTTTTGTTTTGTTTTGGTTTGTTTTATTTTTCTTTTAATCATATATATGTGATTAATAGTATTGCTGTTCTAATTAACTGAGGCAACTTCAAATACATGCCAGTGGTACAGGTTTAACTCATCAAGCCTGTGCCTAACTTGTTATTGATACAGAGCAGTCCCTCCAAGCCAGCTGCATTTTCTCTTTATTTTTTGCAAGCCTTCCAGAACATGATAAGTGATTTTCTCAATCTGATCTTGGGAGCACCCTGAAGAAGACAACCTATCCTACTCAAAACCTGCGAATGAATGTGTCCTACTCTTTACAGAATCTGAACAGTCTGAGCACTCACAGGGCTGGCCAGAAATAGAATTGAAGATAAAAAAATTTAAAATGCAATATAATAAAGCACAGTATCATAATTAATGATAATCAACACGTGCTTTCTAAGGAATTGATAATGCGTTCAACACTTCTGGTTTCATGCTGGGCTGGGCTACAAGTTTAAATTATGAAAATTGTTAGTTGCACTATAATTTTGGAACTCAATTTAGTACAGTTTTTTTTCTGAAACTTATGCTACACTAAGACTGGAACATGTATTCAACTGCAAAAATACAGGCTGTCTGAGGTGAAAAATAAGGACAGAAAGTCATACTAAACAGTCAATATGATACAATTATCCAAGTCAGCCAAACTGTATTATTACATAGCTGAAGCATGATCTCATAATGAAAAAGGTAAAATCCAGTAAATCCATTTCTTATGGCAATCTGTACCTAGGAAAAAGTCACCTTGAATAGATTTTGTGCTCTGTTTGGCAGGAAAGCTGCAAATCCCAGGCAATACAATAACTAAAATGTGCTAATACAAATCTTGTGGAAATCAGGGAGGTTCTAAATGAGACTGATATAATTCTGTGTATAGAATTTTGTGTGTGAAAGGTAAAAATGTCTAATTGTGAAATATCTTATTTTGGCTCTCAGGTTTTTAAGGGATGATGAAAACTTTCAGATGATACAGGAAGAAATTAAAAAATCTAGGGAAAATTGCTTGTAATGAAGTACTGCAAAGGAACAGTCTGAACAGCTAACAAAGATGTTAGTTGATCAGACAGTAAATTCACATAACTGGAAAAAATGTGTTAAACATAGTTACCCATAGCTGGAAAATAACTCCACAGAAATTCAGACAGGCAAAAAGATTACATTGCACAATAAGCATTAAAAATGCTATAATTTGTTACCAATTGCAACAGTATAATATATATTTTATTTTACCAGTTGCAATTTTTCTTCTTTTATCCTCTAAACACAATAGGTTTTTTATACCACAGATTACGCTTTAAACAAAGGCTTTTTTTTTTCTCAATTCTTGTTTTATATGCTAAGAATCTTTCCTAAGTTTCTAAGTTTCATAGAAGTTTTCATACAGAACAGAATTCCTAGCACTAGTCCTCAGGAATAAAATTTCTATAGAAAGGGTAATATACAACATGGGCCACTCTGCCTCTGCAAGCTGATATCTGTTCTTAGTTGCAGTCTCTAGATCAGACATTAGTTTAAACAAGAAGCTAAAGAGCAGTTTTAAAGAATAAACAACACAGTAGCATTAAATAATCAGGAGTGAAGTGTGCAAAAAAAGAAAAGTCAGATATCAGGACTAAATTTACTCTGCAATAAAGACTGAAGTGAGAGATATAGTGGTAAATTGTTAAAGCTTTCTTGATTAGCTATAAAATAAAAAGTGTAAAATTACACTAGCTTTTTTATATCAGTCTTAAAACTAAAAAACCTGAATTTAAAAATACTGTATCTGCTGTATCTGCCTAGATGTTTTTAGAAGAAAAATCCAAAATAACATAAAAGGTCAGATATGGATTACAATATCTTATTAAAGTCTCACTCTATTCTTAATATCAATAGATTTTTCAATTATAATGGCTTTTAATTTTTTAAGCAGATCATTTGACATTCACAATCTGATTAAATTAAAGTGTTGTGTTAGTTGTAGTTGATTCAGCTGACAGAGCTAAAGAGAAATAGGCAAAACATGATGCATAAAATGTAATTTTTCCTTAATCACACCTAATATAGCTTTTGAAAAGCCTGTAGATGAAGCAAGTTCTAAGACATAGTGGAGGGAGCCTTTAAACAGGATCATGGCTTTCCTGGCTTTATCATATCATTCCCCTGCCTCCTCAAATAAAAGAGCAGGAAGAAAAGTACTTCTCTGCAGATCAGAGTTCCCATGGAAACTTGGAAAAACTGGTTATTTTTTATGGACTATCATGAATAATTTGGATACAATAATGAAATTATTATTTTTTTTAAAAGATAATCAACACAGAAAGTGTTAATAAAAGTTAAGGATGAGAGACATATAAAATCCTTCTTTTGGAATTTCTTAACCCATCAGAGAAGGTAGACAGCATATTCAGGAAGTTTCATGAAAGTTTTCAAAAATTCATTATTTTTAGCATCAGAAAGTCATTGGACAAACCAAAAAAAACATATAACAGAATGCAGGTGTATTTCAGAGAAACAAATGTAGCCAGATCTTGAACAGCTTTTCGTTGTTTTGAAATAAAGAACATAAGAATTTATGAGAATTAAGTTTAGCAAAATATGTTCCTGATTCTATTTGAAGTGTATTACTTTTTAAAAACTCCTAATGACTTACTATCATCCTGTATCAAAAGATCTACTTTTGGTCACCAAGAAAAGAGAAGAGAAAAAAAAAAAAATCTAACAATGAGGAAGAGAGAGTCTGGTTGAAGTCAAGTAATGGACAAAGAACTAGACAAATCACAAATCCTTAAATTATTGTCCATTCTTCCCCTCAACAACAACAACAAAAAATGTATCTGAGGAAAGGGGTGTTTGGAACTGGATGTTCTTTAAGGTCCCATTCAACCCAAACTCTTCTGTGATTCCATGACTCCTGTAGGTCTTTTCAGGCAGGCACAGCCCAATGGAATGCTCTGTCAACTGTCATCTCAGCTTTTAGTACTGTTTTCAATAGTCAACATATTGAATTTATGGAAATGCAAAAACATCTTTTTTGGTATGATGATATCAAATGTGTTAAACCAAAAAATATTGAAAAAAACACCACTAAAATGGCATTAATTTTTTTAATAGTCTACTTATGTATATGATAAATAATTTATGTACATATGCTAGTAAATATTATGAAACATAACAATAATTTTACTATTCTTTTCCTCTAAAAATGTCAATGGCCCTGGTCATATTACCACAAATATAGTTTTGTCTAAGTGACTTTATCTTCAAATTCTCATTTTGATTACATTTATTTGCTTTTTCAGATTCTTACTTTTCTTAATTGCAAACAACCAACCAAAATCTCTCCTACAAGATTTTGATAAAATAGTTCCTTACAATCCTTGAAAGAAATACAAGTAATAGTAAAAACCTGTAGAATGTTCTTTTTTACTTTCCTAAATATAAGCATTAATTAGTTAGTTTATCACCTATTTGAACTTTATTTGCCCATTGTTGGAATGACTACAATGTGTTAAATTCTCTTGAAAGAGGGCAAACAATAGGTCAAATCTCTTGGAGCTTTGAGAAACCAATTAATTCTATAAAAATGAAGGAAACAGCAACCTTCACTTCATTAGACACTACCCAAGAGGGTCAATCACTGACAGTTAATATAGAGAATGAATATTAAGAGAAGGATTTATTTTAATGAAGATTTTTGCAGGTTAAAATAAGTTAATATAAGATGCAAAAGTGAACACGTTTTTTTAGGTTTCTTGAGATAAAGTGGATTAAAACGAAATTTCAGGATTTAAATGTAAAATAGCTTTAATTTTATAAAATACCAGAGAGCACTTTATACTTTTTCTAAGGATAGAGGATAAGACTTGGAAAAATAGATCATTTGGAAATCAATGCTCTCTGCCCTTCCAAACTACATTAATTTCCCTAGGTTCAGAGACTAATAAAACATGATTATCTCCATTCAGGTTTGTCAGAAGCTCTATACTCTATTTCTCAGTTTCTATGAAGTCAATCCACACAAAGCAGATGACTGATTTTTCCTCTTCCAAGAATAGGGATGTGGGGAAGAGTATAAAACATCTAGCTAGAGCACATTTGAACTGACTAATAAAACCTCTGTTTAACTACTAAAACCTCTCTTTGATTGTGTAACCTGGGAAAGAGGACTGCATGTGTAGTATTTCCCAGAAACCAGGGATTTTATTTCACAACCACCTCATTTTCTGTGCAGATGGAGCCGACTGGAACCAGCCCGGCCGCAGCGGTCGGGGCTGCGGGGAGGGGAAGCTGCAGGCCCTTTCTAACCAGCTCAGTGTGCTTCAGACTGATGCTGGTACCTCCCAAAACCAGGTGGATGTGGAGGTGCAGATGAGGCTTTTTGATTTTCTACCATTTATTTGCTGGCTTGGACAAAAGCAATAAGAACATAGCAGGGTGTGGAGACAAATGAGGGGATGTTCTCCAACACAGGATACCTGCATACCTATAAATCTCACTTTTCCCTTCATAATATGACCAGCACTGCATCTTGATGTCTTGGAGGCATAGAGGTATTCCATCAGCTGTCAGATGGACCACTAATTTTGAGCTTCCTCCAGGGAAAACTTCAAAAGAACATAGATAGTTTACCTTAAAGAGAATGAAATCAAACTGAGTGAAATGATCACAGTGTGCAGAGTAGAAATGATGATGTAGGAAAGCTATAGCCAGAATATTCTAATTTTCAGTGGGACTTGGAAGAAGACCAGGCTACAAAATAATTTTCTAGTTATTAATCTTATTTTATTAATTAGGTTTCTCTTATTCTTCAGGTGGACTATCTAGATGCAGGGGACACTCCTCAGAATTGTATCTTAGAATAGTCTCAGCTTAGCAGGTGTGAACTCATAACTGCTCCACAGGAAATAAAAATGGTTATTTAAGATTTACACAGTGAGCAATGTGTGATTTACTGAGTCCCATTCATGTGATCATATGCATGAACACAAATGCAACTGCAAAAGATGGAGCTAGAGCAGCAGCATGGCTCAGGAGATTTACTGTTTTAGTCCTTATTAATTTTTATTTTTAAGCATTTGATTCTTCTATTGGAAGGATCATGCAATGAGACAACAGATCTAGGAGAGAAAAAATATATCTCACTTTTCAGTACAAAACACAAAGAATTTTCACCTCTACAGCAGCACAATGGAAAAAAAAAACCCAAAAAAAAAGCAGCTTCACAATGTCTACAGAACTATAGAAAATGTAGAGAATGAAGTAATTGTAAGGAATAATGTGATTTATGTCAGAATAATTAATATCAAGTTCTTCCAGTTTCACAAAATATGGCCCTGCTTTGTAACACAGAAATTCTTTTTGTTCTTCAGTTCTAAAAGCTGATTTATTTCATTCATTCATAATGTTGTGTAAGGTGGCATGGAGGCTGGAGACTTTCACTCCATATGAAATTGATTGCCTTTCCTTAGCAATGTTTTAAGCACACTCTTCCACTGAAATTGTTTTAACTGCCTCTGGGCTCTGTTATTCCTTGATAACCCCTAGAAATATATGCACATAGACCTCATCTGGCTTGTATTCTCAGGAGAAAGCAGAACAACCACAGCAATCTGCAGTATTTTATTCTTCAATAATAATGAAGTTTCCCAACTGTTTCTCATCTATACATCCAAATAAAGCATAATTTTCAAAGAAGTTCTTCAGTGAATATTTCTTTTCTTAGTATGGGATTTTAAGGAAGGTGGAAGCAAAGAGGAAGAAAAAATGAAGGAAAGTTTGTGGAATATTAAACTACTCAGAATATTCTCATAGCATATGTTCTACTGGAGGATGAATTTGAGATTTAAATAACTGCCTGTAAGAAAAGGTAAATCCCATAGCTAGTAGATGGCATTTTACAGGAGAGAGTTATAGGTGCCTTTGCACATACACTTGTGAGTGCCTCTGTGTACTTTGAAGAGGAGAGTGCAAAGGAACAGCTTCATGGTTTCTGCTTTGACAAGAATTTCTACTTAGTGGTCTTTTCTTGAGAAAAATATTGTGTAAATAGTTACATTTGCAGGAAAAGCCTGAGTTATAATGGAGGAACACATCCAACAGAAACTATTTTATAAAACTACATTAACACAGTATCTCAAGGAATCATTGCAGTATATTATGTACATAAAAGTTTTGATAATATAAGGCTGTTGAGATGATAAGGTTCATATGCTGGGACAAGAATCTCTGCAGGGGCGATACACAGATTTAAATGCAAATTGTTGTCTACATGAATAAAAATCTACTTTTTATTTCACAGATGGAATTATGTGGCTAATGCTTTTAATATAGGAAAATAATATCAGAAAATAAACAGTGTTTCATTCCACATCAAGCAATCATTGAAAGCTTCACAGGAAAGCTTTTATCAAAATTGTGTCTCAGGATGTATATAATCTATGAATTAATTTTTAATTTCACATTAATCCAATCCAATGATCCCAGCCATTCTGTGGAAGATGATTTTATGAGAAATTAAATTCCATAGAAACTTTTCACAAGTTTCTCAAAAAGGAAAATGACATCAGAGTCAAGGAACATACCCTAATAATGCTAACTTCCCAATTAAAATAGAGGAAAAGAATGGATTAAAACATAAAAAGTGGTTTGCTTTACATGAGTTTTATTCATAAATAAGTCAAAGATCTTTTGTGTCATCTTGGTGTTTGGCTAGTCTGTTCTTCTGCATGACCATTACTTGTCTTTCACTTAGACAAGCCTTTTTTAAGAGGAAGATGGTGGCAGATTTCCTGCTGAATTATCTTATTCCCAACACTGTTGTTCAATGTGCCAACTAGGCTTTACATTACAGAGTGACATAAAACAAGTTATCAAAGTAGTGTTTTCTCCAAAGAAAGATTTCCACTAACTAGAAGGCTTACAGTTTTGGAGAAAATTGGTTGGGCAACACTCACAGTAAAAAGAGAAAGTAAATCACTTTCAATTTCATTCATCAAGAACAAAACCAGACAATTTTGTTGCTTCACCTCAATGTATCCAGAGAAGATAAAGCCTTTGCATTCATGTCACTCACAATTTCCTGTGAATAAAAACAGCGAATGAATGAACTAAGAGCCTTCATTTGAAGCAGGAGAGGCCATCATTTTAGTCCTTTCATATCAAGAGGAACTCTGAGCTCTGTTCTACAGCAGAAGCTCTTTAATTTCAAACACTACACAATGTTTCCTCATGTACAAAGTTATTTCCCTTTGAGGATGCCTTGGCTTTAATCTGTTTGCACAAGAAAACTCCCCACACAAAGAGTGTCCCTTGAATCTAATCATTTTCCCTGCCCTTCCCTGAGGTGTTAATCTTGCTGGTGTGTTCCTTCATAGTTAGGTGATCCTATTTATATTACGTGATGCATTGTACAAGCATGCAATATTAGAGTGGCTTTATTACAGCCACAAATAGCCACTGGAGCTCACTGATCATTCCTCAGTTCTTTCTACTTCAAATTACACTACATAAAACTGAAATATGCTTATGAACATTTCAATACAAGATGGTTACATTTTGTGTTGTGAATAAATGGTGGAATACTCTTAAAAGGCTGAAATAGATAAAATGTACATTTGAAAATGTACATTTTCAAATCCCAAAGGAAGGTGTCTTGATGTGATAATATAATACTTGCCCATTGCTGGGGAGTAAAAATCCTAAACTTTGAATCTAGGAGATTTTGTTATTGTATCACAGACAATTTTATGAACCGTTCATGGGTTCAAACTTCAATTAGAATTTTGAACTTTTGTATTAATTTTTTTTTTTAGTTGATAATAGAAGCCATCTACTATGCCCAGTAGATGGTCCTTTTTTATACAATGGGAATAATTATAAAGATATACAGTAAACAATATGCCACACAAACTGCATTTGCAAGAATACTTCCTTTATTGCTCCTGTGCTGATCATTTCCAAGAAGAATGGATCAATTAAATTTTCCTCACCAGCTGACCTGCAACTATTCAAATACCATAGGAGAAGAGGTATCTTTGAAAAGTAATGCATTATTTCATAATTCCTGTTTCACACTATTCCTCTGTAACATATGAATTAATATATTAAAAAAATTGGAAGAACAAATACAGAACTAAAAAGCTTTCCAGGCTTTGTGACGATATTGCTGTTTCAACATCTTACAGAGCCATGCTTCTAGATTCAGACAATTTACGTTAAGCATTTCTCAAAAGGCCTGGAATTTTTAAATTTTGAAAGACAAATCCATGATGACATCCAAGGAATACATTACTTACAGGTTTAGAAGACCAATCTTACTCAAGAAGATGGTCACACTCCAGGCCTTTCTTCTATATCCTGACTTTTACACTGTATTATCATTCTATAGAAATTAATAAATTATTATCCTGTTCATTAGCTGCTGAAGACCTAGAGCTAAGTTCATAAAGACATGTTACCTTCATAAGAGACTAAACAGAAAAGCAAGGTACAATATGAGCACCTTTGTATGGAGACTAAGAGATCAGAATTTTATTTAATCAGTTTTCTTCTGTAATTACTTTATCCATCAATTCTTTCTCACTAAAAATAAAGCATAGCTAAAAGGAAAGTTCCTATGTGAACTGCAGTGACATAAGATTCACAAAACCCAAGCAGGCTCAGTACAGTAACACTGTTAGAGGAGGTAAACTTTATTTTACTAATTATGTTACAAAAACAATAGGTAAAATGCCTGCTTATGAAACACTGACTATATCTGGTACATCAACACTTGCAACAGTTTGCTGAGTAACCTATAGAAAACAGAATGAGTTTGACAGTTTAGTGGTAGAGCTACTTGAGCTGTACTTCTGGGAACGGGTCTGCATCGATCATTATTCTTTTCACATCTGTTGTTCTCAGCAGTGAGACCTGATGACCCAGCAAGCTGCCTCCTTCAGATGCCTGGAAAATTAGCCATTGCTTCAGAACTTGCCCTTTAAATTTAGAGTGAGCAGACTTTATCCTACCACTAAGCTCATTGATTTAAAATGATGGGTTTATGGTACTGGAGAATACAAAAGAACCAAAAGAGCTCTGTAGTATTTGAGATCTAACTCTCGGGTGAGTCAGGATGTGAGATATTTAGAAGTCAGAATCAGTTTCTAACTGAAATTCCTGAGAGACTTGCTGAACTGCCCATGATTTGGAGCATTTTTCCCTCTTTCTGGTACTGGCATCTTTGCACTGGAATTCTGTCAGCAAAGTGCAGCCTCCAACCCAGCTCACCCACAGCAGTTACTGCTCAGCCAGGTAACAGTCCCTCATAGCATCATCTGCCACTCTTCAAACTCCCTTTCCCCTTTTGACTCAGCTATCATTCCAACATACAGGACTACAACTTCTTGCTAGGAGAAAAAAACCAAACCAAAACAAACCCCCCCCCCAAAAAAAAAACCAAACCAAAAAACAAAAAACAAACCAAACCAAACAAACAAACAAACAAACAAAAAAACCCAAACCAAACCAAAACAAAACAAAAAAAAAGAAAAAAGCCATACTGAGCTTTTCCATCCAGCTCAAAAAAGGAGTAAAATGAGTCTTTTCACTAATGGGAGCAGGGAGGATTATCTTCTGTGCTTTGTTAGGCTACACTAACCTGCTCTGCCTCAGCTCCCACTAACTCTGGTCAACTCTGGTGTAGTGGAGAATAGAATTTGACCTGGAGGCACTGACATGCCAGACATCAGGAATGATTGAAAATCTGCAACTGAGACTCAGATATAAGAAAATACATATTGAATTTCTGAATGACTGATTCTTCTACTTAATACCAGCAATAACTGTGGTAACTGTTGCAGAAAAATGTCCACAGAGATCAAGTGCAATAAAGCCCATATATCAGAAAGCAATGACTGATGGAGCTCATCTCAAGATTTTTTGCAGTTCCCCATAATTAAAGGAATTATATCTATATATCTATATATTTATGTATCTATAGATCTATATTTACTCATAATATAGAGGATTCTGTCTGCAGATAGTACACAACTAATTTTAATTATTTAACTATTATTTAACTATTTTTAATCCATGTAAGTCAAATGTATTCAGCTTGTGTCGTGAGTTTTTGGTAGCAGAGGGGCTACAGATGTAGATTCTGTGAGAATCTGTCAAAAGCTTCCCTTTGACTGACATAGTCAATGCCAGGTGGGCTGGCCAAGACTGCCCATCTGTGATGATGGTGGTGCCTTCTGGGATAATGTATTTCACAAGGGGAAAAAATCCTGAGCAACTGTGGTCAAAGAAGGGAGCATACCTGAGACAAACAGCTCTGCAGATACCAAGGTCAGTGAAGAAGTAGAGGAGCACTGGAGCAAAGATTTCCTTGTAGCTGTGGTGAGGACCCTGGTGAGGCAGCCCATGGAGCTCCGTGGTGGAGCAAAGATCCACCTGCAGCCTACACTGCAAACCCTGCACTGGAATCACGGCCAAAGGAGGCAGTGATTCCATGATTTTACATACTCGAGAAGCTCCTGGCAGGACCTGTTGCCCCAGCGAGAGAGGATCCCGTACTGGAACAGGACTGCTCTTGGGACTTATGACCCTGCAGGGGACCCATGTTGGAGCAGCCTTCTCCAGAAGAACTGCACCCCGTGGAAGGGATCCACATTGGAACAGTTTGTGGAGAACCAAAGCCTGTGAGAAGGACTCATTTTGGAGTGGGGGAAGAATGTGAGGAGTGGCAGAAACAGTGTGTGCTGAGGTGACCACAGCTCCTGTTCCCCTTCTCACTGAGCAGCTGTGAGGAGGAGGTAGAGTATTGGGAATAAAATTAGGCTTGGGAAGGGGGGGGGTGAGATTTTGGGGTTTTCTTCTGGTTATCCTGCTCTGATTTAATTAGTAATAAATTCAGTTAATAAAGCATGTTTTGCTCATGATGGTAACCTATGAGTGACCTCTACCTATCCTTGCCTCAATTTATGATCCTTTCCTTGCATTTTTTTTCCTCTATTTAACTGAGGAGAAGAGTGATAGAGAGGCTTTGGTGAGCACCTGGCACCCAGCCAGGGCGAACCCACTACACCAAATATGATTTGACACATCTGTGTCAAATAGCCTGCAATGGACACTCACCGTATCCTCCCACAGCATGCATTTCCAGCTAAAGGGTTTTGGTACTGTTTAATCTCCAACACAATTATTTACCAATGTCTTCTGTCCCACTAATCCGAGCAATTCATGTTCACTTCAGATTTCTCTATATGAAGAAGCAGTGTCTGCCTGTCTAAAGGTTTTAACCTTCTGTGCAAAAAAATGATACTATGTTTCACTCTGATTGAAAAGTTGTGCTATCTAGGGGATTACAGAAGTACTGCAAGTGGCACCAATCATCAAATAAACTCCAAGGGGGAACAGGAGGATTTGTCCTTTTTCTCCCTGCATGAAAGACAAAAAAAAAAAAAAAATTTTTGTTTCTTCCCTCCTCCAACTTTGTCTTTCACAAGCACTAATCCTCTCTTGGGTTTTCTCCAAAGGTTCTATGGACCACTGTGTGAAACATGCTGTCATACTGATCATTGCAAGATGACACTTTGAAAACATAAATCCAGTAAGAATGTGATAACCTTCATTGTCAAATAGAAGGGAGAAGGTAGCAAATGCACTCAAGTGAGTTTTTAAAGCTAAGAAGAAGGTGTCAGAAAGACTGAAGAGCTAGTCAGCCTGGCTATGTCTGGAGGTTGGAAAGACTAGAACGAATCTAACATGATTTTTTTCAGAATTTAAAATATTGCAGATTATGATATTGTGTCTAAAGGAAATCTTCAATGAAGAACATCCTTTATTTAATAAGCAATGAACAAAGAAGAATAACTCAAAACAGTATAAAATATTACTTGCCATTACCACTCTCAAACAGCTGTCTGGCTCAGAGGTGAAAATGTCAGACTCTTCAGAATTACATTTAATTCAGAAAGTAACACAAAATGATGTCAGGGACAGGAAGAAGCCCAGAAGGCAAAGCAAACATATGGATCATATCCCCTTTTAGAGTCTGTTGGCCTAGAGCAAAAGTCTCATAGTGAAAGAGAAATAGAATCAGCCTATGATGTATGAACATCACAACAGTGTTTATGTGAACTGGAAAAAATGCTAAAATTAATGAAAACCATACACCAGTCTTTGCAAAACTAATCAGTTTACTTACTTTTCATTGGAGTTTTTTTTGTTTCCCCTTTCTCTTTCCTAATTTAGCCCCTCTAGCCCAGTAATACATAATATTTAATGGGATCTGAGTTAATGCTAATTGTTTTCAAAGCAATTGTGATCTTTAAACTGATTTGATTTCTATTGCCAGCTTTATTATTTTGAGTTAATTCTCCTTTTGGGTGTTTCTCTTAAACTATATAATCCTTAGCTAAATGAAGTAATGTCTTTTGAAGCTGAAAATCTAGCAGCAAGAAAATGAGGGAACTAAGTTTTATTCAGTAGTTGTAGGTGATTTCTGTCCCAGCTTTAGTCACAATGGTGGAGGTATAAAGGAGTAGTTATTTCCCAAGATGTCATATCAGCGTTAAACTCCAGGGGAAAAAAATGTACAGGCCCAAACAATGGTGTAAAGCAGTGTTCTTTCACCTATCATTAAATACACTTTCATCTGAGCCCCTTGCCAAGGCTGGCACAGCTGCCCTCACAGCAGGCACCTTCTTCCCTATCAGATGATTAACTGTGCTCTCCAGGAAAGGGGAAGAGCCACCCCACATCACAGTCCCAGATAAACCTCAGGTCTTCTAGACATTTATGTATGGTGTCATTATTTTCCCCGGTTTTCAAATTTTTTTTTTCTTTTGTGGCCTTATTGGGCTACTGGTGTGTAATGCATTTGTAAAGACACACATCAGAGTGTTTGTATTCCAACAACAGGAACACACTCTGCACTTTTTTTTTAATGAGCAGAGTATCAACTCTGACAAGGGCCTGTCAAAGTAACAGATGATCCTACTCAAACTTCCTCCAGTCCCTTGGCCTGAATCAAACAAGTGAATCTTGGTAGTTCAATCTATGGAGATATATCAAAAGAACCATGAGATAGACAGAAATCTTCTGTCCTTCCCTGAAGCATGTCTCCCCATGAAGACAATGGATTTATCATGCATCACTCACTTTGTATCATCAGGTGGATATTAGATTCCAGACACATCAAAAAGAATAACCTCTGAGTATCAGAGTGTTTTTTTCAATGCAAACTATTTAGCTAAGTTAAAAATTTCAAACATAATGGCTGTTGTAATAATAATAATATTAATTAAAAATAATAGATGACTTTTTAGTAGTCTTTTTTTTTACATTATGGTTTAAGCAAGGATGGAATTGTAGAAAACTTCAGACTAAGAACTAATGTCTAATTAGACATCTAACAGATGTCTAATCCCCTGGAATTTAACTTGTTTTATAAAAACTGTGCTTAAGGGGGAGGAAGAGGGGGTGTCTGTTATTCTGCTTTGTTTATTAACATTGTAAATGCATGAAGAAGGCACCAGCTTTGCTTCCTTTTTCTACTCTCCCAGAAGCTTTTCTAATTTTGTTCAAAGGATACAAAAGGGAGGAAAAGAGACATTTGAAGACATTTTTAAAAGCAAAACTAGAATTTAAATAACTGTTCCCAAATTTTGTTCCTTGTATTTGAAATAGAATTAAGTTCCAGTTACAGTGGAAACTATATCTTTAAAAATAACCACTCTGGATTTTACAGTGTAAGAGCTTTAACTAAAATCTGGATGGATCAAGCTTTTCTTCCACCTCCATAAACCAAATTAGCTGTGTCCCACTTTAAGAAAAGCATTTGAAATTAAGCTGAATTCTCTGTTTCTCAGTTTCTCTGTTCTTTATGAGGCTCAACAAGAAACAACAGAGGAGATGATATCTCACAATCTGTAAAGCTGCAGGAGTAGATAGCTTTTCTTAGCATAACTGATTTAACACTGCATTTACAAATTAGTGTTTCTGCTCCCTGGCAATACATCACGTCCAATTCAGTTCTGCTCATCAAGAATGTCAGACATCAAGCAAGTAATGCACAAAGGCACAGATTTTCAGTTTAAAAACTACTTCAACATCAGCCATCCATCTAAAAATAAAATAAAAATGAAAGATTGATACTCTTCCCCTCACAATGCAGGAGATTGCATGTGCCTCACACAAATATTGGTACCTAGTACATTTGGATGTACCAGTGAAAATGTATCAAACTCTGTCTACTTTTCCCTAGTCCTTTAAAGCAGAACAAAAGGAAAGCTGCCTGCTCAGTCATCCCGTGTTTGTTTCTATTCTTCCAAAAATACTTTTTTTTGTTGTTGTATAAAACTTCAGTAGTCTTTCCTTTACTTTTTCATAAAGATGTCCTGCAAGAACTGTATTCCTAATACAAACCAACTACCAGAAGAAGGCCTGCAAGCAGCGTGGTGGATTTTGTCCATGCATTGAATATGCAATAGAAAGTTTAGTGATAAGAGGATTTAAAAAGAAACCTTATTAATTTCACATTTGTATCTCTAGCAGATGTTTTATTTTCACAGATTAACTAGTTATTAAGGTACTAACATCATAAAATGTTATAAAAATCTAACATTTTTTTATATTCCAAACCTGAAGCAGACGTCTGATATATATATATATATATACATATATATATATATGTATACATATATATATATTTATCTTGTAACTTCACAGCAATACATGAATCATGGTATTTGATTCAAAACTATGCCCATTCTCTGCTTTTTAGTCTTTATTTTGTGATTGGTCATTCTGTATAATCTTTAGATTTGTCAAGAAGGTCAGGGAAGAAATGATATATTCTTTATCATATTAAAATCCATCTGGATTTTTACCATTATCAAAGCTGCTATTTAAAGTCTTTCCTTCAACTGATTAAATGTTACTAAAATCATTCCTTTCTCAATAAAAACTGAGCATGCTTTTGAGAATTCACTTCTGTATGGCATGTAACTGAGTTTCTCTATAATACACAGAGAAACAGACTTCCTGTTGAGCACCTGTCATCTATTTCCCAACTCATCTTGGACTAGGGACAATAAAGTAAACAGGAAGACCATGTATTGGATATTGTTCTAAAATTAATAATGACTTTTGTGACATTTTTGTACATCAGAGATTTATACCTTAACAAAACCCCTGCATAATTTATTATTAGAATCCAGATGTCTGACATGATGGACACAGGTTACCTTCTGTTAAGTGCACTGCCTCTGAGACAGTGTCTCTGACAGTTAAAGCAGCCTGACCTGTGCTGTGTATGCACAGAGAATCCTCCATTCCTGTGCATGAATAGCAGCTGGTACATTGGGGGTACCAGTTTATAGAACACTCTAATACTTAGTTCCTTAAAGGAAGTACAAGAAATTGGTGAAACTTTTGTGCACTGAAGATGAATGGTCCAAGGTTTCATACATTATTGATGAGGGCATTATACTGGCTATAACAGACTAGTTGCTTTTGTATCTGAAGACTTAATGACTGTCAAATAAATTCATAAAAACAAAGTTATTGTTGAGGGAACAATCTTGAGCCTGCTATTTCTTTAATTTCAATAGTTTTGCAACCTCTAAACCTCCACTGAATTGGTTTGATAAACCACACTACCAGTTTGGTTTGATATCATGCTTTTCTATATGTATTCCTATTTTACAAATATTAAAATTTTTTTCTACATATCCATCAAATTCATTCATAAGCATTAATTCCCCCACCACTTTTGTAACTGATATTGGCAACTAGATTTCCATTAAGAAGTCGAGGGATATAATCATAAGTCTTATGGAGGCTTATATTAAATGATACCATTACCTTTTGTTTTGCAGATTACATGAGAGTAATTTTATAGTTCTGAATTTACAAAATGCTTTCATAAGTACTTGGAGATTGTTTCTGAAGTAAGTAGTTGCCATTAAAATCATTGATTTTGATAGACACTTCTCAAGAAATGGGAATTTACAGGTTCATATTTACCACTTTAGGTTTTATAGGAGGAATACATTTTAAAAAATCACTAAAACATATAGAGAGCTGTCTATTTCTATTGTCATTCTGGTTTACTCATACAGAATGTGTTAGTGTTTATAGACCAGACAGTCCATTTTCAGCACTTTTAATCTTCCACAGATTTAACCATGAATCGATCCTTGTTGAGAGATCATTTGAGAAAGTATTAACCTAGTTGAGCATGTGAGGTCAGGAATAGAATGGAATAAAAAACAGTCAAAGCTTGAGAGAAAAAATAGATGTTCCTAAACCTTCTCTCTCTTTTTACAGAATCTTGAACTTTGGACCAAAAAATCCAATAGAAAACAAAAAGGAAGAAAGCTACTGGGTCATCAGTACTTGTTGGGAAGCTTGAATAAGAAATCAAGGATAAAAAAAGTCAGTCCAAAGACATTTATTTTGGCTTCTTAGACATAAGGAGAGGGACAAATGCCTGGAAGGATTTACTGAAGACATTCCACAGAAAACCGAGGGAATTTAAACATTTTTCATGAGATTATGAAAAGCAGATTTGGGAATAAGAGACAAACTGATGAAAGATGAAAACTGAGAAGCAATTTTGAAGAACTGACTATCATTAATGTAAGAAAAATAGATATTAAGTAACTTCCAGTTTTTTCAGAATTTTGCTGAAAATCTCTGTTCAGGAGATGAAATGAAAACCAGAATTTTTAGGGAAAGAATGCATTCTGTAATTATGGAATTTGACACATTATAAAAGAACTATATTGGTTATTCTGGAAATGAAATTATTCTGAAATTCTGCATGCAGTAACAAACTTGTGTCACACCTTTCTGGTCACCACAGGATCAGCAGGAAGCCTTTGCCTTGATGCTGCCTTCCAGAGAGCCATACCAGCAGCTCCTCTCCCCTACTCTCATTCAGCCTATCTTCTCAGGAAGAATTAACTTTTATTTTTTTAAAGAGATAGATGTTGTTAACATCCATAGTTTATACATTATAACATGTTTAATTTAGTTTTAAAATATGATGACCCTCCTGCAAAATTTCTCTTAAAAAAGGATTTCTCCTCCAAACCCTTTGTAAAACAACACTTGACTGCTAATTCCTGCCCATTCTTGTTCACTGTGTGACATGAAGGATGCTATTGTATGCTTTAGGGACCATACTTTATTGGAGAGCAGAGCTGCAGAAAACAGATGAGTACCTCATGGGAAAATATGTATACAATAACAGTGGAGGGTTTTCCTCCAACACTAAAATGTTATATTCTCCAATAATACCAAGACCAGACATGTATTAAGAAAAATGGAACAATGCAACTAGAGTCAGTAAGGTTTAAGATTTTTGGTAAGGTGGCTGGACTAGAAAGCAGAAAAGGCAATAGGAGTTACAGAATGGTAAAACCATTAGCCTGGGAGCAAGGAATTGAAACTGAGAATGTGTTAAATTGAACCATAATATTGCTGTATAAATGAACTCTGAAGTCTTTGTGGATTATTCTTTGAGCTGCGTGTGTGGTTGGAGAAATCAGGACTATAATTAATACTAAATAGTTGGCTTGTGTTCCTTTACACAAACTTCATCTTTCAAGACAGAGCATCTAGAGAATTGGTGAGAAAAATGTTTTAAGCAGGCTTCAGCATTCTCAGCTCTGCTACTGAAATGCTGTATAAAATTTAGAAGTCACTAAATTCATCACCCATCTTAGTTTATATATCTAATAGTTAGTATATTAAAATAGTCCCATCTTTTCCTCTCCTCCTGAAGAGGAATGAGGTGAAGAAGAAATACGACACATCTAAAGTGTGAGGCAGGTTTTGAGTACAGTGAGCTTCCCTGTCCAATAGTTGTTCACATGAAAAAGAATTGCAGCTTCCAAAAATGTTGCTGGATAAACCTCTGTAAAATAATATAGGTTATTTATTGTTGAATTATTTTTTTTTTATTCTTCAAGGTGTCAATTGGCTTTATGGCAGCAGTACCAAGATTTCCTTAAGTTTCATAAGACCCAAAAAAATAATCAGCTTCTCTCATTTATGTCACCAGTGAAAATATTGACAATTATACACTGTTTCTTCAAGATGTCCTGTTACACCAACTGGATTTTATTGTTTGTTTGCCAAGAACAAATGGTACAGAGGCCTGAATACTTGGTGCATGAACAGCCTTGGAGTTTAGTGTAGATATGCACAAAAGATCAAAGCTGCTTCTTTGCTAAAAGTGAATGCCTGTGCCAGTGGCTCATTTGTTTCATGATAAAGTCATTCTGGAAAAATCCTGTACTCTGAAAAATTTCAATTAGGTTAATTACATTCTTCTTCCCTAAATTTCCCCTGCAGCTTCAGATGGAGACAGCTTTCTTAATTTCCTTTCCTTGCATGTTGAGAGAGTTGCTGTGTTTTGGTAAACAGCTGCTATGCTCCACCCAACATGTGACTGATCTAATCCCTTTCTCTGCAGCACTTTCTCAGTGTAAATTTTGCCTTATTACACTGGAAAACCTTCTGGTTCAGCAAGAGTAAGATACAGATTCCCTTGGTGCTTTACATTTCTGGTGTAGTGTAAAGTGGCTTAAGTGAAAATAGGAATCCTTCCCTGAGCTCTTTTTCCTGGATTAACTGAATTTAGGAGAACAACTTTTTATGTGTGTTTGTGGTCACAGTGAAAGAACAACACAAGCTCAGTCAAAAGCTTTGACATGCACTTTCTTTAATTTTATCTTTTATTGACAGGCATTTTTTCTGTCTTTTGCTCCTAAAAAGGGATTATTCTCGATTGTGGTTACAGAAAGTGCAGTCATGTTTTTCTCCTTACTTCTTCGTCTCACAGTTATATGATTTGACATAGGCCTTACAATTTTCTAAATTTTTTCCCCTATATCAGTGTTTGGCAAAAACTTGATTTTAACCGAGAGTATATATTTATTAACTCACTAAAAAGAACTGCTAAACCCTCTTTCAACTCTTCTGTCTTAACTTTGTCCTGTGTGTGTTGTGGCAACATCTACTCTGTACAAGGACTCTTCCTTCTCTACCAACACCTTTTATGGGTAATATGATAAACTGGGACTAAGGCTTAGGATGAATGGAAATAAGTAGGATTGCACATTATTATTCATACCAAAATTTGATATGTTTTATATCATATCAAATGTAATTATCAAGGTTAATTCGGGGGTGCAAACAGCAGTTCCTGATCTTGATCCTCAGTGCTAAAGTGAAAAAGTTCCTTTGAGTATTGTGTTTCATGTATTTAAAGACCTTTATGGTATTAAACCCCCCCCCCCCAAAATCAGACCTTCTTCCTCAGTCCACTCTGTCCTGGATTTAGAGATTTATATTTTCTACTGAATTTTTTTTAAATCTGTAAATAACTGTATCAATAATATTCACACTACATGTAGACTTTGACATTTCTTTTTGAAATTTGAAAATATGATAGAAAATATAGTCTGAAATATTTCATAACGTATGATAGATAAGTAAGAACATTGGATTTTTTGATGGCTGAAATTTCCAATTTATTTTAGTAACTACTAAAATATCAGTATACCAACTTGTACATGGTGACAGAGAGTAATGTGATTTGATGACTTCTGCAATGTAATGACCATTGCATCTTGCCACACTTCCAAAAAGAACATTGAAAATGTTTTGGGAGGCTCAAATACAGTAGTTCAGGTACCAGGTCAATGTTTTTCTTTGGATTTAAAGTGCTGGGGCATAGTTACACACCTATATCGACAAAGATTAATGTCTCAATTATTTTTCATTTTTTTTCCACTTAAAACACACTTAATCAAATATTTGTGTTTTTTTTGTGTTACAGACCACAACCACATCTGACATTTTCCCTAGTACCACACCCTGTATATAATTAGTGCAACTAAATTTTTTGAATAATCACATTTGGATTATTGCATTTCACAACCACTGAGAGTGAGAAAAGGATCAGGTACGCACATTATAAATTTGAAACTTACAGTAAATGGACACATTTCTGAGCACACAGATCCATATATTCCAAGCACAAAACAAGTAAACATTGCAATCATTTACTTTACCTGAGTCATATCAGGAACTAGAATTTACATTTTATCTATTAAAGAAAAACAATTACAATGAATGGGAATGGTGTGTTTATTGCAACCAGTCTATCATATTTTGTTTGGAACTTGAAATTTATGTCCTAGCTCAATAACTGAGCATGGGTCAGAGATGTAACAGGGCACCAGAGACAATTAGCTGTCCTAGCATGAGTTCTGAAGGGAAATTAAACCTACAGTACACTGGCTGCTCTTTATCCTGTTAATGAAAAAACTGCTGTGCTTTTTCTTGGTGTCTTAATTTCATTCTACAAGATAATCTACTTAACCAGTATTTGACTTTTTAGGTAGACAACTTGTGAAGATTATAAGAAAACTATGCATGGAAAGAGAAAATTAGGTTTTTAGAAAAAGAGAAAGTGGTAAAAAAAGTATTAAAAATTCTCATTTAATTTCTCCTTTTGTTCTGCAGGACAGATGACAGTAGAATTTGCTTTTCAGGCAAAGGTCATCACATATAGTACCTTTTTCATGCTGTTTTGATGAAGCATAAAGATTTTTTGCAGAGTAGAAGAAAACAGGAATACAGGACTCTCTTAATTTCAAATGGAAATGAGGAAACATTTCTTGCAAAATACTGCAGGTAATGTATGTTCATTATTTTTGTTTTTAACACATCAAGGAGAGCCCTAAGCCCTAAGCAGTCTGCATTTGATATACCTCCCTTAACTCTCTGCTACTATTATTGACTAAATAAAAAATGCAAAAGAAAAGGAAACTTTTGCCTCAAATCCCGATTGGTATAAAAGGAAAAAGGTACTGTCTGGCAATCACATATGCTCAAGAGTAAATATTCATGCTATAAAATAGTAGCAGTAGGTAAACAAGTCTGTTAATACATGAGTAAGACTCACATGCTCCCAGATGAAAGTCAAAAAAGCTGAAAGATGAAAATCAACTGAGAAGACTAAGAAAAAGAGTACACTTAGAAAAATAGGGGGGAAAAGTGTTTAGCTCTCCTCCCCTGTTTTGTTTTGTTGGTTTTTTTTAATACATTATACTTATTATGCTATATTTACATTGATTTTTACTGCTCACTGTAAAAACACATTCACCCAGTGCCCTGGGAACCCTCAATATAATTAAACATATACTAAATAACATTTCTGTCAATTATCTCTGTGCACAAACTCATTCCTCATCAGTGTAAATACAACAAACAGGTTCATTAACCTCCTGAAAAATTCCTGTGGAGGATCCTAAACTCTGAACTATATGGGGCTGGATGACATATGTCTCTTTATGTTCACAGAACCCTAAAATCCTAAAATAATCTCGGTTGAAAGGGACCCACAAGGACCACCGAAGTCCAGCTTCTCAAGGGAAAGAGGAAGATGGGTTCTGAGGAGTGTAGAGTGGGCAGGATGTGTCACTGAGAGCTGAGTGGATTGGATTGTGGCTCACTGCCAAATAAAACCCTGACACGACTGGCAATCTTTCAGTCATTGGTCCAGGGAAACTGAGGCAACTTGGTTGCCTATTGTAGCCCAAAATCTTTCTACATAAATTTTTTCACTAAAATTACTAGGATCAATTTAAGATGAATAAGGAGCACTGAAACAACCACTCCACTATTTCCAAATTGTCCTTTTCTATCTTGAAAACAAAAAAACCTAAGTGGTTTTTTTTTTCTCTGTAACGGGCTGAGAGTAAGGTCATGCTTAAAGAACATAGTTTTTTACTTCTTTAAAATTTCTTTTCAGACTTCCTCATAATTGCCATCAACTTCATAAAGGAAATCATATTGTTATATTGATTAACAGTGGTTGCATTTTCCAATTATTTCTATAATGAGTTTAGTGGCAATGACCCAGAAAATGGACAAAGACCTCACTTCAGATTAATGTTGATTTGATGTAAACTGTTTTTCCCTTCTCACCAGCAAAAGATGATCTTAAATCCCCACTGTTAATTAATCAAAACATCTCAAAATAGAGTTCACCAGGTGGAAATAATTAGCAGTTAATTGTCTCCTGTTTATTACTCCTCAGAGATGTAAACAACAGTCTGGTTTTATTTGACAGTATTTACAAAAAAAAAGACCTTTAATAAATAAATTAAAGGTGGCACAAATGTTATAGTTATGGTATGAGCAGTTATGGTTGTGCATTTTTTTATGAGATTATTCAATGTACAAAGAGCAATTTTCCCTCCAGAAAAGCAACATTTCCGCAGGTGCAAACATTTGCCATTTGTTTCATATGCAAAATTTATCTTTGCTTGTTGTTTCTTTACTGAATAATCAAGAGCAGAAAAACATGAGGAGAGTGTTTTAATGTGGAGTCACCCATAAGGAGACTTTTTCTTATTTGCACTTTGATGGCTAAAAACACCCCATGGTCTACTTGAGCAAAGTAGGAATTTATTGCTATCATGATGGTAATGGTGATAATGGTGATAATGGTGATTACTCTTTTTTAGAGTTAGTGGTCAAATGTTGCTTAAGTGCCCAAATCCTGTTGTGAATTTACATCCACAAATGAGGCACCGTACCCAATTCAGAGTAAACTCCAGAATCCAGACTGTTGTTATATTAAAGTAAAATAGATTACCCATCAGTTTAATAAATGAGGTTGTTTGTTATCTCTCTTTTTCAAAGCAAATGAGAGAAATTAACAAAAACATTACAGTCAGATTAAGATAATCAACAATCATCAATTTGCAGTTTTTCTTAAAAGAGTGTGGCTCTTTAAAGCCACTAATTGAGATCCATTCCCCTTAAAGCTTGGTTTGATCCTCAGATGAAATGTGGTTGTGGCTTCTGGTCAGGTTATAGCCAATTTTTAAATTCAAAAACTGTGTTACCAGACTTTTTTCCCAGAGACTCCTTTCCTCTCAGGACTGATGGCCATAGAGAACAAATAGCAATATTTTTTTCCTTTCCACTGTGCTACTATTTCACAGACAGTACTTCAGTTTTTCCAGTTTGTACAACTAACTATGATTTCTAAAACATGAGTGTGGAAACTTACAAAGAAACTTTGGAAATTTTACTGCAAATAGTATGGATCTGTCTGAGTTTTGCTATTATTCATATGATAAATATAATGAAATAATATTGACCAGGCTTAGTTTTAGTATTTTTAAAACCCTAAAAATTCTATTAATTTAATAATATTAATAATAATAATAAAAATGTTTCTATTTTGCATGTTGTGTATGCAAATTAGAGGAGAAATTTCCAGTGCTGCAAACTGTCATATCCTTGCCATGTAAAGTAAGCTGTTGATGTGAGCAGAAAAATACAATCATACTTTAAAATATTTCTTAATTTGTGTTTTTAAGCTGTCACATTTAGTTCCAGACAACTACATTATTTTCTGCAGTACCTGTCCTTGCAGTCAAATAGCTGCCTGGTGCTGGCACTATTTTCTCTCAGATGTCCTTAGACAAGGTTCATTGACATTTTTTTTTCTCACTGTGAGTATTTAATATTTGATTTCATTTCTATCTATAAAGAAAAAACCCACACACTTGTGTTTTCTTTATCAAATGTTACAATAAAAACAAAACTATGGACTTCAGCTATTACTTAACTCAATTTTCAAGTGGTGATAAGTGTCAGGGCTAGGTCAGGACTCTGTAAGAGGGAGATTTACACTGCTTTGCCCTCCTGGATGAAGGCAGTCAACTTTTGGCTCAAGATTAATCTAGAAAATTAGAAACACTATGGCCTACCCTAGACATATGCCTTTATATAATAATTCTTGTTCACCGTTCAGATTGGAGTTTTTCTGCCATTTTGTCTGTTAGGACAAAATTTTATTGAACTTTATCTTCCATTTATGCCCTTCACTCTTTTGAAATGCCTTTGAAAAAAAAATCCCCCTTCTTTAAGAAAGAATGTATTTCTCTACGGAAAAGTCCATAGTCATTCCATCTAAGTGGGGTAGTGTCATCACAACAATGGGCCCCTAGCTGGGTAATAATTGGCAATGACTCCATGATTCACAGAAGGCTGATCAATCTATTATTCTATACCTATTAAGAAACCCATTGCTTTTATAGACAGCTACAATACAGGTGGACCTAACTGGTCCTTCAATCCTAACACCATCACCACTGGCTAATTAAGAAACCACCCTTTGCTAAACAAATCTCCATAACACATTCCACATGTTCACAACAACAGGTGCAGCAAGTGAAGATAAGAATTGCTTATCATTCTTTTCTCTGATCTTCTCACAGCCTTCCCCAAAAAGGCCTAGGAAAATTCTGTGTTGTTCTCTGTGCCCAGAGAGCTGCTGCCACAGGGTAGCATTCTTGAAATAGATCAGTCTGAATTCTCTAAAGTTAATTTGTAAATTTTTCTTGAATGTAATATTTTTGTGGGTTATTTTTAGCTTTATATTTCTACATTTTCTTTTAATTTCTCTTTATTACTTTAAAATGTCCTTGTTGTGGTCATGTATTAATAGTACATGTAGCCACAGGACTTAATGCTGTGTTTTAAATAGGAGGGAGTGACAGCTGATTGCTGTGTTTTTATTTGTGTATGCTTTTGTACACACCTACAAACTCCCACACACAAGCTCATGCACTCACACACACACATGTAAACTGCTAAGTTAGTTGAGGTTATAATTTCATCTCTAGATTTGTGCTCAAATCTAAGACATCAGTAGACTTCTATTGAAATTAAAGTGTGAAACTCACACAGTAGTTAATTTTATTTGTCAGCCCAAATTTAGCATAGATAATACTGAAATACATACTGAAATCTGTTTTAAAAAACTGGTGTCTAAATGGTACAGGTATATATAATTCCCTGTAACAGCACTCCACATGATAATTTAATAGTAATATTACTCCAGGTTTATTATTTTCTCCTTGATTTTTCTTTCTCTCATTTTATGCTTTCATCAATTTCAGCCAGAGAGAAGGAACAGAAAACCCATGTGTATTTTCAAGCTTTACTTTTTGGATTAAACCAAAACATGTAATATTCAAATAGCATTTTTTCAGCCTTAGAATTCCAGACCTTGAAATTGGAACTGATTTTACTTTTTTCTAAAATAATATTTTTATGAGTGAAATTGGAAAAGTAGCTTCTCAACAGGAGAAGAGGGAAAATGGACCTGGATACTGCTACAGGAGAGTTTGAAGTTTTGCTTGGAGAATAAAGGAGAGCTTTACTGCAAATATCCACAAAAGGGAGTTTTTGTTTTGCCAAGCACATTCTTCTGACCCTCCTTCTTGCCTGAGTTTTCTCCTCCCCTTCTACTAAACAGGAAAAAAAGGCTTAATTTTTTTTAGGGATACAGCTCACCAGTTTTAAACACTGGCATTAACATTAGCTGAATAAGTGGAAATCTTTTCCTTTTATATGCACGCTAATAACATAAAACATTTTATATGGAGATTTCTGAAACTTGCAGAGGTGATAGGTAACATATTCCATACTTAACAGGTAAGGAACTGAAACAAAGGACCAAGGTTATTCTACATGCTAGTAAGAGTCTGTACCCTTATACTTCTCATCTATCAGGCAGTGTGCAGGAAAGGGCAGACAGGTTATCCCTGAATTTTGGCAAGGGAAGATTCTGTATGAGCTACTGATTGAATGTTGTTTTGTTTCATATGACAATTATATTCTACTGTATATAAATAACACAAAAAAATCCCTACAAAATGGTAGAACTCCATTGAAATCCCATGTCAGTGTAAATGACTCAAAATCATCGACTAACTTCTGTCAGCTTTGCCTTTCAAATGACCAAGATTTCACTGCTATATAATTTTTGGAAATTGGAAAAGAAATGCTGTCTTCTATGAAGTTAAGAGAAGCCTTTGTTTTCCTACTGATAGGAAGCAGGGAGGTGGTTCACAGCACCAAGGGTGACAGAGTTCAAGAAGTGTTTGGACGATGCTCTCACCCCAAGGCACATGGTGTGACTCTTAGGGTGTCTGTATGGTGCAAGGAGCTGGACTTCAATGATCTTTGTAGATCCCTTCCAAGTCAAGATATTCTGTGATTCTCTGATTCTGTCATGCAAAAACTGTGACTTTAATATCCAATAAAAAAACCAATCCCAGTAACTGAGCATCATTTATTTTATATTTACTTGAATAGTGAATACTTCAGACTACGACACTCTGTAGTGTATATATATATATATACAAACAACTGGATGAATGAACAAATGAATGAATAAATACTCTTGCCACACATTTGGCAGACCAAAGGGATTCATTATACTTAAGCTGGGAGTTACTTTCTTTGTGCAAATGTAGCAAAGTGATTAGTTTTTGCCAAAGTGTAAATAGATTCAGCAGATGACTCAGCTGTTTCAATTGCACTGGAAAAACACCAAAATAAGTAAAGAGGAAGGAAGTTGTTTCCCTGTGAAGCACAGAATTTGTTCCTGCATGCCTGTGTGCTCCTCTGTGCCTTTAGCTTGTCTCCTTCCAAACCCATGAAACTCCAGTAGATAACAGGAGGTCAGGATCTGAATTGACATGAAAAGGTTTATAGATGTAACTCATCAACACCAAGTGAAGTGTATTTTGTTTGAGTTTTGGAAATAGATAAAAAGTGGTGGATTTTAAGCTGTTTCTACTCTTCTCTAAACATCAGGAGAAAATAGTTGGTGAGAAAATATACTTTTTGACTTTAAAAGCTGAAAGATGTTGGGGTAGGAGGGCAAGAAGTCAAAGACACGTCATCGTCAATGTGGTGTTAAAGATAGGATAAAGAAACCTTATGTGAAGAGTAAAACAGAAATTGTTTTCATCAGATGAAGTAAAAAGAGAGTAGTGAGAAGACATCTGATGCTACAGCATGTTGCTTTCTCATAGCTCCAAGTGAGTCCTCCAAAATGTTAGCTAGACCTGTGTCCATATCTAACATATCAGATTGCACCTCTGTGCATCCTGATTATTTCTTTATTTTGGCCTGACAATTTCTGTGCCTGGTAAAAAGTGAATTTGGCTAGGTTCTTGGGTATCTAGCATTCCTGCAGAAACAGTACCAGTAGCTCCAATGAAAACAGCAGATGTCTGAAAGTTCTGGGGAAACGACCTTTCTCTGTGGGTATCTTGGTCATGCTGACCTCACCACATGTGTGATGCAGAGTTCAGAGCCTTTTCAGAAACTGCAGCCTATCTAGAATACCCCTGCCACCTGTGCAGATCCACACCATATTCTTTTCCAAAGAATAAGAAATCTTTTGCTAGGAAAAAGATAATAAGACTTTATGAAAGAAAAACAACTAAATAAAAAACAGGTGTTCAGTAAAATTTAAGGTGAACATTTGAGGTGAGGGAGTAGAGAGCTGACTGGGATAAAATGTTTTATTGCTGTTAATTAATCAATTCTAGCCTGGATTGTTAATGATTAAACAACATCTCTATCAACCTCACTGTGCAGTGGACTATGTTGAATGAGACAGTAGCTTAGCTCACAGATGTGAAGCTCTATCTCCATCACACTGAAAAAAGGAGCCTGTCAAACAGACAGAGTTTGGTTGCCTCAGAAGAGAGAACACAGTACTAAGGTGATCTTGAGCAGATCCCACATGAGCTGTTCAGGTAGGAGAGCTGGTGGAGAGGCTTGCATTACTTCTTCTATGCTGTAAATACTCTTACTTATTCTTCCCCAAAGTTTTATCAATTTTGGCTTTTTGCTGAATCATAAATCTGCTATAAAGCAGAAATGAAAAAAAAGGAAATCAAGGGGAATAATTGCTTAAAAGAGGAAGAAATTCACTAGAGTTAAAAATTCAAAGCCCAGTTAGAGGTAGTTAAAACTCTAATTAAAGTGCAGTTGATTTATGTTCATTATCCAATCCTATAATCACAGAGATAGAAACCTTATTTTGATTAGATGAGGGATGAAACCATGAAGACATCAGATTCATGAACTTATTAAATGCATAAAACCACTGTTAAATAAGATTATGGAAAGCAAAAAGATACATGGAGGCCTCACATTTTTTACACAGAAAGAAGTTGAATGTGGTTCCTTTTTTTAGTTCCCTTCAGATGTGAGGCTTTGAATTACATATTTAACCTGAAAAATATAGGAGTACCCCTTTTATGATTAATTTGCCTTGAGAGTCTACTAGCTCCTTCATCATACAGACTGGGCTGGGTGGTGCTAGAGGAAAGAAGCCAAAGTCAACAGGATATGATTTAACAGTTCCAGTGTTCAAAACAGAGTTATCCGTTACCAACACAATTTTTAAAAATTGCTTAAATAGCCCAGTGTGCATCATAGACCCATTCACAATAATTTTATCCTAAAGAATGACAGGTTATGTGGATTTTCACATGCTAATTTACCAGTTCAATAAAAAAAAATAACTGAATAGCTCAGTGTGTCTCCTTGTCTAGTTCCCGAGCAACGTAACTCACACTGACAAGTTATGTGGGTTTCACCAAACTTATTTACCACTTAAAATCAAAATGTGTCTACCATAGTAGCTCCTGTATCAAATTACAGGCAGAATGTGCTTCTTGTAACACTCAATAAATGATCTCATATGTGTCCCATAAACCTTCACTCATTTGCCAAAACTGAAGAAAAAGAGAAGCAATGAAGAAACTGATCCTTAACATTAATATTAAACAAAAGGCATAGATAGAGAATGGCAAAACCAGCTCTACCCTGCTCCATGGAGCAATGTACACCAGCATGACCTCATAACAATAACAGCTTGAGTCTCTGCAGATTTCTCAATCAGGAACACCAGAGACTCATTCAAAGAAGGGTGTGCAAATATAAATATTGCACATTCATGCAAAATATTTGAATCAAGGAAAAAGAAAGTTTAAAAATAGGTTGTTTAAAATTAGCCCCTGTTGGGTTTTTTTTTGTATTTTTACTAGTTAAAAGTGTATAATTTTTTTTCAAAAAACAGCAACAAAAAAAATCGATAGCAATTTTAAATAATCTTGTCCTAAAATACTTTTGATAATCAAGCAAACCACTATCATTTCATAAGATAGAATGCAGCTAGTAAGAATTTTTTTATAACTTCTAGTAAAGCCAGAACCCAAAATGACAGTGAAATGATACATAACTTCATTGATCTGAATGAAAGGAACTGGATCTCCTTTGAGATGAAGAATCTGCTTAAATGGAAAGGAAATAATTATCTCCAGTCTCCTTCTCCCAAAAAATGAAAAAGAAAAAAATGAAAAATAAAAATTCTACTGTTAATATTTGGCATAATACAAAGTCCCATCTGGTTTTGAACATACATGTTTCTCAGCAACTTTTGGACAGTGAAATATAGCAGTAACACTCTGACTCAGAAAATCAGCATGAAAGCTTGACATAATCAAACATTCATCTATTCTGATTTGAGTAGTCTTGGAAACAGCAGAGATCTGTTTGGCTGATTAAATACTGAAACAGTGTTTGCCTCTAAGTATGGATATTTACCTACCCTATTTTTCCATGAGATATTGGTCACTTTGTTGAAAGATAATTTTCTTAGGAAAAGTTTATCATTTCCATCCAGATTTCACTTCCTGTAATATTTTTTCAAGGTCCAGGGTGTATTTTAGTCCCATCAAGACCATGAAGTGTTTGTGGCTGGAATACACTCAACAACAACAAAAAAATCCCTCTAAAAGTACTTTATCATTCTGGTACCTTTCAAGTTAGAACATACTATACAAAGAAAAAAAGAAAGTGAGCATAATCAATAAAAAACTAATTTTACATCTGATACCAGCCTTCATCTATAAATAAATTAGAAAGAAAATTAACTGAAAAACCAGCCAGATCTTGAAAAAGGTGAACATCACAGCTAAAAAAAGTAAATGCGAGATTTCAGTGTCTTTTCCAAAAGTTTTCCCTAGCTGAAGTGAAAATGGCATGCTCCTGATTCTAAAAGAAGCTCAACTCTCCTTTTCCTGCTGTTGCCTAAATTACACTAAAAGAAATTTAACTGTTTTTCCATTACTGTAAAATGTTGGAAGAGGAGACTATAGGAAGAATAAGCTGGTTGAAGATATTAACCATTAACCATTAATTGCCATCCATTCCTTTGTGTGGAATGGAAACTCTCCCACACTATTGTTCATGAGGAGATGTCTGTGAACAGCGCTGCTTAAAGCCAAATCTGAAATTTGTACTTTGTGTAGTAACAAGGCTTGAATTATGCATCTGTTTCTACTTTCCCAAAACTTTCCAAGTGGCTGACTGCTCCAAGAAGAGGTCTCTCAACTGACCTAGAGCTGTGACAGTGGCTGTTACAATAACCTGTCCCTTCTCATTACTCTAGTGCTGCTTCTACCATGGGATTTTATTTCAGTGTTGGATACTACAGATGTAAGTCAAACCTGCGCTCAACTAATTCTGAGAGTGTCAGTAAATATGCATGAAATTCAGTATCTATGATGATGTATTTACAGAGTATTTGTAATCTGTAACCCTTTTCCTGTTAAATGTAATTCAGAGTGTCTTACCGAATATACCCTAATTCTTTCTTATGCTACTGTAAGAAAAATAAGGCTGTACTAAAATCAATAATATAATGTTACTGACTCATTTTATCCTATGCCATTTCATGGCATTCCAAAGTGACATTGAAATACCACTAATGGAACAGAGAATCTATTTTTCAATTATACTAATAGTAACAGCTACTGGTTGGAACAATTTGTGAGAGAATTTGGAAAGCACTACTGCAATTATTAAGCACAGCCACATTCTTTCCAAGAACCAGTGATGGTATTAATTTAGTTTGATTCACCTCAAAATAATATTTTCTAGATAAGCCGTTTGCAAACCTAATGGTTCAGGCTCAGCATTTCTGCAAGTAACATAGAAGTGCACAACTGTCTGATGGAGCTGGTTTTGAAAGGCCTGCATAGAGAAGTAGCTCCAGGAATAGTTCTTTAAAAAACAGCATGCCCACATGTTAAACTGATTATGATTTGGAAATGTGCATGGGAAGAATGCATTCCAGCTATCATCTTGATTCCACTTTGGAATAATATTTTCTCCTTCTGGACTAATTTCTCCTTCTAGAAGTATCTGTGGTTCAATAAACACATATGTCTCCTAATTGAAAGGTCAGTGAAAACACAAGAAATGAGCAGACTTCAATGCTTTCTGCAGTGAGGGCCAAGTTCTAGTCCTGTCTTTGCTGTTTCTGTGTGGCCATATCAAGTCACTTTTCTTGAGTATTGTCCGGCATATTTTTACCTGCAAAAGAGATTAATGACCCTGCCATTCTTTGTAAAAAAAGTCAATGTTTTTTCATAAAAATAAGTATTGGCAAGTTGAATATAATTATTAATAAGTACAAGGAAATACCCTGTAGTCACTGGTGCCCTGTTAGAAAATAGATTAACTTGTCTAAGGACACTTTTCTATCAAGAACTGACATTCACTGTGCATTAAAACTGTCTGAGGTTTTTTAGGCATTCTGCTCTTTTTAACATGAGAAATGAGAATCTTAAGACCAGGTCTTACAATGGAAAGCTATCACATTTCACAGAAAACACTAAACTTATAAATAGATGACTCTAACATGTCAATTTTACTGGTAATTTGTAGCTGTACTATCGCAATGTTTCCTGGGATGCCATCGTCTGTAATCTGTTTATATTGCTCTGGCAAGGGACAATTTTGCAATGAAATATGTATTCAAAATGTACATATAGGAATATAGTGTAAGATGTTACTGAGGTTAATGAGAATTATGGAAGCATTCATCACAGAATTTCAAAATGAGCAAATTTGAATCCTAGTATAGTCATGTTGGTGGGCAAAGTTCTGTTCTCTGTTGGTAGGTTTCAGCTTGATCAGCCAAGTTCTACAGCCCTTTTATTCATTACTGAATTTGTTACCTCTCTTAGTTTATCCTTATGATTCCTGCTCTAAAAGTAAAAAAAACCAAAACAAACAAAACACCTACCCACAATACTACAACAAATAAACAAACCACCAAGAAGAAATAAGAACATTTTCCCCAAAGGTCCCCTTAGAGTTTCCCCTTTAAGTTATTTCGCATAAGAAGTCCAGGTTCAAAAAGAAGCTGACCTTTTTAATGTTTTTAAAATGTCTGATGTTTTTGAATTAGAGTTCCATGCAAAATAAGATCATTGATCTACAATGCTGTCTAAATGTAACGCTAGTAAACATTTCCAGAAATACTTAGGGATCACTCACAGCTTCTTAACACTTCACTAGCTTGATTTTACAGTGGATCATATTCACTACAATATGTATGCACTGTTGAAAAATAATGAATCAGGCATATCTATAACATAGCAATTCACTATTTGCATTGTCCTATGCATGCATGGTAATTATTTTTAGGATAGTAATATCTTCAAGTTTGGATTTTTCTCACAAGAAAGTGATATTGTACTTTGTTTTCATGCAGATTAAAGAGAAACATATTACTTATATTGATACTAGAAGAAGAAAACAGAAATCTTTTACATTTGAGTTTCACCCACTCCTATCAGAGTTCAAATTGTTCATTAATATAAGACCATGTTACAAACTACTTGTGAGGGCAGTGTAGTGACTTTGTGAAAAGGGTCAATGTAAATGATACAACTCTTTTAAGCAGATGCCATTCCTTTGAATGCGTTAAGGTAGCAAAATTCAGTCCTTGTTTAAAATACCATCTAGATCTGTTTTTAGCATGCTGTACTGCCAAGCCAATCAAAGAGATAAGCAAACAAGAGGGAGGGGCACAAATTTCTTGAGAGGTGTGTCTGAGGGGGAATCCTTCACTGTTGTTAAAATCTGCAGTCTGCGCAGAGCCTGTGGTGATTACTCAATGGGGAGAATCTGTGTTTATATTAAAGGGGGGAAAAGTGTTTACCTAAAATTTACATGTAGAATTTATTGTGAAATCTGCAACTTACACATCAAAAATTCTGTGACAGCTAAGAACAACAGAAGCACATTAACAAGATTGTACAAGCTGAGTGGATAATAGGAATGCTCTCTAGAATCCCAGGGGAGATAGTGTAGCTGTACCACTGTGATAAATCAGGGATTTATGAGAGAAAACCCTTCCCTCCTTTGAAAAAACATTACTTTGATGTCATGTGCTTGACATGGTGCTCTGCTGTTCAGTTACAGAAGTGTCTGCTTGTAGCCTTGCCACTATGAACTCTGACCTTTCAAATATGCTTCCAGTGCTGAAAAATCCAGTTTTGCTGAAGGAATCAACAACACAGCAAAAAGGAAAGAGGATTTTTTTTGTGGATTTTTTTGTTTGGTTTATTTTTTTCCTTAAGGGTAGCAAAGTTACATTTGGTGTCACCAATGAACTAAACAAGACACAAACAACATTATATCAATTTTTTCCACAGCAGCAAAAATAGTTCTATATGTTTTTAAATGCTGGAGCCTGAAAGAGTTGATGTAGTGTTTGGTAGAATTGATGGGTGAGAAAGAAAAAAATTAACAGCTTTTGACACCATAAATAAATTAGAGTCACTCCTCAGTAGTAGATTCATCTACCACAATTTTTTAAAATTTACTTAATTGATTTCACAATGTGAGTCTAACAACAAAACTCAAGCTAAGTTTAAAAATCCATTAAGACTACTTTCTCCCTTAGTAGATTTTGGGTTCAGTTTTATTTTTTAAATTTCTCAAGTGATGTTATAAAGAGGAGATTTTAAATTAAAAAATATCTTGGCCGCACTTTCCTTATTGCAAACATCTGCCTTTCCTAAAGAAAGAGAAATTATAGAATATTTGCTACAATTAACTAAAGAGGAAAAAGAATGACAGAAGCACGCATACATGTCTCCTTAGAGCTTAAAAACTAGTTGACAGAAGTCAGCTGAGGTACTTCAGAAATATACACACTATATTTTTGCATGGAATATCAGACACTTAAATCTTTGTTTCAAATACCAGTTGCTAGAGACCTGCTGTTGAGACCAAAACAGGAAAAAAATTTAATATATATAAATATATATAAATATATATATATATTTAATAAAAATAGTTACTTAACAACTATGGCTTTATACATGGATTATATCACCCTTTTGTCACTCTCTGAAGGAAAAACTCATATCCATTCCAGAAGTAATTAATAGTATATAGACAAGAGAGAAGAAAAAAATTTAACATTAATTTACTTCTTAACCTGGCAGAAGTGCAATGCTAATTAAAAAAATCAGGAAATAATATTAATTCCCTTTTTTCAATACTAGATTGACATCTTTTACAAGATGACAAGATGTTCTTGTAAAAGAACACCTTTTACGAGACAGACATCATATGGGCAATACCTGCACAGGAATTAGGAAAAAACACTAGAATGAAATTTATAACATTGTCCTGAGAATTGACACCAATAAGAAATCAAGATAAATTAAAAAAATCATCACCTGCTCATAGACCCTTTCTTCAAAATCTTCTCCTTCATCACATAAGACTAATAAAATGACAAGTTCTTTCCAACACACATCATTCATCTTCTTTTTACTCATTCACTGCCTCCAGGTGTTCTAGGGAAGTCTCAGCCTATGCCCAGTTTATCCTCAAGCACGTACTGGCTCTGCCTGAGCTGGAGCCCATGTTCCCATAGAGCCCTCGCAGTGCTGTGCTTTGCATTGGTAGCTGAAAAGGTGTGGATAAAAGGCGTTTTGGCTGCAGATGAGCAGTGCCGGCACAGTATCAGGGCTGTCCCTCATCAAGGTGCTGGGAATGGGCAAGACCCTGGGAAGGGACAAAACTAGGCCAGCTGACCCAAATTAACCACAGGGATATTCCATACCCGGTGATGTCAGCTGAGATATAAAAGGTGAGGAATGGCAAGGTAAGCAATAGTAGAATTTGTTTGTGATGTTTGCCTTCTGGAGCAGCCTTCTGGAGTGTGTGTTGAGGCCCTCCTTCCCAGGATGTGGCTGAGCATTGCTTGCTGATGGGAAGCAGATAATAGCCCTTTTTATTTTCCTCTTTGCTTGTGTATGTGCACTTTCACTTTTGCTTTAGTAAACTGCCTCAACTCAACCTGAGAGTAATTTTCTATCTTATTTCTTCTCTTCTGTCCAGCAGGGAAGGAGTATTTTGGGAAAACTACTTTAAAATCTTACTTTTTGGTTTTTTTCTTTTATTTAGAGTGTTTCAGAGGGTATAGACATGTAAATTGGGGACCTGACACTGAATACAGAATAGGTAATATAGGACACCAGCAAGAGAAAAAAATGGCATTAATCTAGCTCAATCAAATTATTGAGAAGGGGAAGTCTGCTTAAAGTATAACACCCTACAGAGCAATTTGGATGGAAAATTTATACAAGTGCCATAAGTAGTAAGAATTGTGACTTTGCATTTAGCCTTTCTTTTGCCTTTTACATTATATAAATAGCTGTAAAAATTTGATATTGCAGTCTGAACTATAACCTCATCATCACTAGTTTGTATTCTACCCTTAGATACAATTTTCTAGAAAAGTAGATATTTTTGCAAATTTGAATACTTGAATTAAAGAATAATAAGTTTTTCAAAGACAGAGTTTTTTAAAATAAATTAATTTAGCTGAAAATCAGAAATCTTGTGAGTTGCCTTTTAAGAATATCTGTGGCTCTTTTTATATGCACACAATTCTGCAATGACATAAAATGGGATTCTAGCAAAGGGTTAGTTTTTTAACACAGATAAAAGAGAAGTTCTTTCCCTTGGCTAAGGTACATATGATCAAAACTTTGATATATTTTCAAAATACATATTTAATAATAGTTAGGGAGATTTGAACAGAATTTGAAGAAAATTTAAGATGGGTGGTAAAAAAGAGGTTTGAATAAATACTGTAGTAGGAAATTAACTACTTTAGCAAAATATTGTAGCAATATTTTCATTTGACTAAACAGATGACAAATGAGTAACCATTGGCAAAATACTAATTTCCTCTTATTTTAAATGAGTTGACTAAAACTTTGAGAAGTCAAAAGTTTTGCTTATGTTGAATGCTTTTAGAAGTCTTCTAGCTATAAGCTTGCCTGCTATTAGGAAAATTACATAAAGGCAAGACAAAGAAACTTGTCTATACCTCATTGTGTTTATATTTGGTGGAAAATACTGGAACATAGTTTCTGCCTGAGATATCTATATTAGATGAATGTAGAGTCACTAGGTATGTCTACTTACCTATGTCTCATATTCTTCAAAACATCTGGGAGAACCTTATAAATCAGTCTAAAGTTTTTGTCAGAAATGAAATAAATCAACACACACAAAACTCCTAGCAAATAATGATGAATATACCATTTGTAGATCTGCAGTTAGTGCTGAATTGAGTTGTACATCAAGGTTTTAGCCAGAAATCTAGCAGTGTTTTCTGTTTCTAAGTTTCATTAATTTTTAAAGCATAATGCAAGGCAAAGTATTTTGAAACTTAAATAAAGCTACTGGTGTTAGATTTTCTCTAGAATGAGAAAATTAAAAAGTAAGAGAGTTTTAGATAGGAGAGAAAATCATGAGAATTCTTAGCAAATCCCTATCGTATTCAAATGTGTTTTTCAAATGATTATGCAAAAGATGTCAAATTAAAATACAGACTCAAGCTTGAGGTGAATCTAATATAAACTATTTCATTTTCAGAAGAGCCTTCTGGGATGCAAAATTTTTTATTAATTTTACTTCACTATGAATCAAGGAAAAAGTTAATCACAAATAATTTTCTGATCTATGAACCAGTTTTTGATCTGTGAACTATGAGGAATAAAAATATAATCTTTTATGGAAATCAAGAAGTAATCCTAGATTTTAAATGTCAAAATAAATCTTAAAAACTCTTTGAGAACTAAGTATTGAAAAGAGGCCATGTTTTAATGGGTAAAAACAAAGTAGAAATAGTGTAACTGTTGCAGACTTGGAATCCCTTTTAGAGTACTTTTCAAGACATAAAGACAGACGTGCCAATATTCAAGTGTTGATCCATTGTCTGATATTTCTGATTAAAATTCAGTATTTTGTGTAAAATGCTAACTAGTGTAAGTCTCCTGCTTCAAGACTTTCAAACACATTTCACTTTCTATACTTTCAAGTGCATTTGCTGCTAGAAAACTGTACCAGTGCCATGATTCAGGAATTTATAATTCTCTGGGTAGCTGAACTGTGGGTACTTCCCTTGAGTTTCCAACCACCTTGTTTTCTCTCCCATTCAAAAGAAATATTGGTCGCAGAAATATGCATATGAGAGTGAACACATAAGGGGGTGTGTGCATGTGAGAAACAGGGGAAGAGAGAAAAATATAGAAGAAAAGGGAGTTGTGAAATGTAAGGCAGGGGGCACAGTGGATTAATTTATATCATACAAAGCATGACTATATATTAATAGAAGCATATACAATTTAATAAAAACATATTATATCTGATTTTTTTAAATCTCTGTTTTACTAAATTATTATTATTTATTAATTTGACAAAACTCAATGATATATGTCTGAATCAGGTTCTTGATTGGAGTGTATTTTCTTCTGTGGCAATACACTGATTTACACTGAATGAAATCAATTGCACTATTATTTTAATGTCACCCTTGGAATGACTACTCATTTTTGAGTCTTTTACTCTCACAGTTCCCATACATGTTATTTGTATATGGCTTTGTTCTAGCATTTCAGAATTCAAGAAATGACAGAGACTGTCTTAGAATTGATTTTGATACAAAAGCAATGGTACACTTCCAGCTGAGAAATCAGAATTTTAGTCTTGGGCTCTCCAGCTTTAATAGAAAAACAAACCAATGCACAATATAGAGTAATCTGTCTTCTAGATGCAGGAAAAAAATGAGAGATTAATCATTGTTTAAATCAATACAATTGTTTTATCAAGAACTTCAAAATTAGAGAATAAAATCAATTTTGTTATCTAATCCTGAAATTATTAGAGTTGCAGAACCTAGTGAGAAAACTTGTCCCCAAACTTAAATGTTAAAAAGATAGTCTAAGTTCTTAATAATACCTAACTGATTAACATACATCTGAATCTTCCCATCACATGCTGAACACTTCACTTTTTAGTTTACCTTTTGTAGACATGAAAAGGAAGTAATACACATAATTTAAAAAAGAAGAGTTCTTGGTGATCCAACTACTCTTTACTAGTTTATTTTCTTGACCCAACTTGATTCAACTTCTTCCTGCAGTTCTTCATAAGTCTAACTTGTAAGCCATTCATCATTAGTTTTACTCCTTTGTGATTTCTTCCAGTTTATCTGCTTGCTGTTATAAAACAACATCCCACTCTTAGAGTACTTCTGATTTATAGTCTCATTCTGTACTAATATTACCAATATTCATGTCATCTTTAATATTATTTCCTTAGTCTCTTTAGAAATTTTTTTATGGAAGCCCATCTTCCTGGCTAAAATTTGCAATTTTAATCTATTGCTATGCTTTTGCTCCACTTTTTCATTAATTTGCACAGAATTATTAACTTGATACTTTTTGACAGTTTCACATATATGCCATGTTTCCAAATATTTCTTTCCCTTTACTCAGATGCATCTTTCACATAACGCAGCCTATGTTCTCTCAGCATTTGTAAAAAAATATATGCTTCAACACTGTCCTCAATAATTTATTGGTAGACTGGGTCTATTTATAATGCTTATGCAGCAGGCATTCTCCTTTTGCCAGAGAGCCACATCCTTCAGGTATTAGGTATCTGAAATATGGTGAATCAGTCTTATTCTCTCTTACTATTATGCTATTTTGTTCTAGTCCCCTTTTTATCTTTTATGAAGGCTTTTAAAAGGTCTGCTTCTCTCTTCCTTCTGAGCTACAGAAAAAGCATGAATATTTTCATCCTACAGCAAAAAGGTTTATTTTCTCCCTACCTGTCTTTCTGTCTTTTTATAGCTCTGATTTAGGCCATCAGGTCTCTGAGAGGCCAATTAAGTTTTGTTTGTGCATTAAGGTTTCTAGTCATTGTTGTTCTTGATACACTTTGCAGTAGTGCATAGATGTCTAATATATTTGATAAGTTCCCCTACTAGTCTCTTTCCTATCAGCTATCTAATAATGTAAAAAATATTGTCTTAGTCTGATGCAGCTAAAATTTCATGTATATGGCACTATCTTTTGCTCTTTGCACTATTTTACTGCAACTTTTAATCATAAATCTCTTTATTTGGATTATGTTACTACAATCCTCTACATACCAGTCTCCTTGAAACAGGTCAAACTCAAAAATGTTACTTTTTAGGACAGCAAAATGTATCTGTACTTAACCATTCTTATATTTCTATTTATATAATTTTCAGAGATATTAATTAGTAGCTTGCATAAATCTTAGTTTTTCTAAGGGTATTTCTTAATTAGCTTTTACTCACCCTAGTTCCTTTAAGAAATATTTACCTATTGAAGCAGGAATATAGTCTCTACTCAGGCCTAAAAATATGTATGACATTCATAAATTTGGTTTAATATATTTGAATATCCCAAATACAACAGCTACCTTTCATATCTCAATATGTCTTTTGAACATTTTGTGTTCGCAAGTATTACATTTGTCTGGACTTCTGTCCATATTTTACCTTAAAACTTTCAATTTATATATTTTGTTATCATCCTTCATCTCTGTACTGTGTTCTGTGCTTGTGTGTGGACTCTGTACAATTCTGTTTCTGTAGTAAATTAACCCTGAGAAAAAAAAACAAAACAAAAAGGGTTTACTTTCATTAGAACTGGGTAAATGCTGAAAAACATTTTCTACAGATACTCAATTTGCATAGAAGTTTTATTTGACTGTACTTCTGGTTGTTCCTCACAAGTATTCCTGGAAAATCTTGGCACATGTAAAATAGTAAATCATAAAACTCAAATATTAACCAAGTGTGGGATGAAAAGTTTTTATAAAGCAGTAAGAGTGCAGTGATGTAGTGATGAGATACTGCAGACTACTGAGAATAATTGAGGTCCTTTATGCCCAGACCCCAAGGGCAGGGATGGGTCTGACTGCCCCTTGCCAGCCTCTGCAGGCCCAGGGTCCTGTGTCATCCAGCCAGAGCCACCATCCCTGCTCCAGTGATTCCCCAGCAGGGCCTGTCCCCAGCTCACTGCAGCCCTGCCCTGCCCACCCGTGGGATTTGCTGAGCTGGGCAGTCAGCCCATTCTGGCCTCATCCCATCACCATCCCCAGAGAGGTGCCCCATCCTGGGAATGGGGGGCTGCTCTTGGTGTTCCCAGATGTTCTGCTCATGGCTGGACAGGGCTGGGACAGGGCTGGGCCTGGGCTGCCTCATGGAGATCCCTCTGGAGGCCCACATTGTCTAAGACTCTGAAGTGGGGCTATGCAAATGCTTTCAATTTCAGGATTTCAGCTTTTCTGTTGCTCCATCACTCTGCTGGTACTTATCTGTTTGCATGTACTCTTTGTCAGTGTGGTGAACAGAGCTATATCTTCCTAAGGCTACAGAAAAAAATGTGTTTAGGTGAAGGAAATTGTTTCAGTCCTCAGGCCCTAAGCATGTTTTTTGAAGAAAACTTTTATTCATGGATTTTCTAAGCCACAACAAGGAGTCCATGCTAATAATTTGCCATCTGGATGAGAGGTCGATGCAGACAGATTTCTGGGCAGGCACAAAAGTGCTTCAAGGCCACTTCAGCTCTTCTACAAAAGATCTGCCTGGTCTGTGGCATCTTAATGTGGCTGTTCTTGTAATTCCAAACACAAGCTGTGAACAGCATCTCTAATGTTCTCTTCTAGAAAGCTGATAAAGCAGACCATGAAGATTTTTTCAGCAGCAGACATAAGTTCTGCAGCAGATCCACAGCACTGTTAGAGGTGATCCTAATTTTGAATGAACAGATTGACCTAAAGCACTTTCTCTTTCATCAGACCTTTGAAAGATTCCTTTCACATTGGATATGAGAGTGAATTAATTTTTCCACCCATTTTTCAAAAAAACATAATGAAGCCCATGCAAACAAAAATTGGAAGAGATGGAAGGAGTGGATGAAAGCTTCTGTTTGAGTTTTCTTTTTCATGACAACTTAATAGCAGCAAAGATTTTCTATCTTGTCTTGGTCTTGCTTATTAAGGAGGAGAAAAAGCAGCTGGAGAGAAAAAAATTGCTTAAGAGGAACTGCACTCAATGCATTCTTCTAACTGAGTAGTTTGGAAGCAAGAGTCAGCAGCATGTGCAGACATTCATAACCTGTTCCTTTGCCTTTCCAAGAGCTCAGGAGGAGCTGTAGCTGGAGGCCTGGGCAGGTCCCAGTATGAAGACAAATTTGCACAGTCAAAGGCAAGTTTAGATGGAAGGAAGAACATTGAAGCCCACTTGTCAAATTAATAATCTGCTTTTCATTGTCACATGTGCATCCCATTCCACCTGTGCATTCCCACAATGTCTCTTTCATGCTGTGATATTTCTATTGCAAACTGACAGCCTTTCCTTGGGATTTAACCATTTACCCACTGATATTTCAGAGTCTCCTGTCACTCTTATTCTCCTTAAGCTTTCACTGTGATAAAATAACTGCATTTCCTTAATTAACCAGTTACAGTGTCAGCGCAGGTTAGAGTTGGAAATTTGGTATACTGTGTGGAGGAAATGATACATCCTTCTGAATTTAATATGAAATTGTTTCTCAGAAGTAGATAAAGCTCATAACTTGCTTTGTGGTTGTTTCCAAGCCTTCCTGCATTCTAGCTGTAGGGGCCCAAAGCTCATCCTGCTTTTAGGAATTCAACTGGAAAACCTACAGAGTTCAGCTGTCTGAGTGTGAGTTTGACTTTGGTGATAGGAACTCCCATGAGGAAAGCTGAGAACAAGGTCCTGCCCCTGCTTTTCTTTCAGAGCTGCTTGTAAACTGAGATTTAACACTGCCCCAAGCTGCATTACAGTGCAGCTGTGCAGAAGTTCTGTGCCTGAGCTTGTACCTCTGTGACTCTGACCCAGACTCACTGGTGTGACTCCTGCCCTGGCCCTGCACCCACGTTGCTGCTGCAGAGTTTGCTGGTCGGGCTCTGAACCCCGTCCTGACCCAGATGAGCTGTTGTGTTGTCAGTGAGGTTGCTGCTCTCATCTGTGCTACCGTTGTGCTCAGCTCACAGCTCACCTTCCCCTGCAGTGCAGGATTATAATTTCTACCTTCTAAAGCAGAATTAGGATGAGGATTCTTTCCTGTGACTTCTACATGGGTTTAAATGTATTTCTGAAAGTGAGCTATCAGTTTGCCAAGAAAAATGTCCACTACCTTCAGTTCTTTCCTGTAAAGCAGACATTTAATTAAGAGGTAATAAATGCATTAGAACTTAGAGAAAACAAGCCCTCCATGGTAGGTACCTTAATTTTAACAAATGAAAATATTACTGTTATAAGAATATCAGCCTGGAGATGTTAACCCAAGTAATTAATGGGAGCTTAATATTTTAGAAAGGAGCAGGCGCAAGTTAGTGAAAAAAAATGAAAATATGTTTTCCTTCATATCATAGGCAGTATGGTTAATGAAAACATGAATTTTATGTCTGATCTTGTTTATTATGTTTTCATTGTCCAGTTTCCCAATATCTAAATGTCTTTGTTCTACAACAGGAAAGAATTATCCCAAATAGTTTCCTGAAGTTGAAAAAAATTAGAGCTGCCTCATTTCACTTGTCTGGAGAATCCTTTATCTTATCAAATCATCTTATTTGAGGAAGCACCTTATCAGATTTCAGTCCTCCAGAGCATAGTTCTGCTTGTCCATGAACTATTAAAAAGACAGAAGGGCTCTTGTACTTCATCCAGTCATGTTTAAGAAATCTTAACCACTTTAGTAATTCTGGGAGACATTGTAAAAAGCAGAGACTCAGAAGTGGAATGAAGAAAGCTTGCATAGAGGCATGAAAACCAGAAGAGTTTCAACCTTTACAAAGTTGGTACCATTATTTTATTGCAGGATTATGCCATTAAATAACTTCTGTTACTGATGTACTTTATAATCGGTTATCATGAAAGGTAATTTTACTGTTGATTTTGGATTTATTACTACTTGGGAGTGACTTAGTTTGGAAAATATTTGTCTTGTACCTTCAAAATTAGTGATGCTTGAGAAATACAAATTATTTATTTAACTTTTTCTACATGTACTTCAAACACCTTACAGTGTTTTATAGGTTTTCAAAAAAGCTCAATGTTGGAATTGTCCCAGTGGCCCCAAGAACTGTGTAGGAGAAAACACTTCTCTAACCATTGCTTATTCTGGCCTAAATTGTCCACAATAAAAATGTTAAACCTATCTGTACCACCACTACAGTTTCTGAATTTCAGCTAGGAGTTTTGATTGCTCTCCATCCTTTTGCTTAGTACTGACTCGAATCTCTCCTGCACCTGTCATATTAATGGTATCGATCTGTGAAATTTATGGAAAAAGGGGTCTATGATCTTCCCTCCAGAGGAACTATCTTTGAATAAATACAGAATAATAAATAATGAATCTTGTAAGAAGATAGCTTAACAGAGGCAGACAATCATGTAGGTGCCTGATGAACAGGGTTCTGAGACATGAGAGATCCAGTTATGGCTCCTGGTTGAGCAGCAGACTTCAAATCTCATCTTGTATGAATGGAGTTTCTCATCTGCAAGGTGGAGACAACACTAATTTTCCAGCTCACTGAGGCAGGGAGTTTTGATACATTTAAAAACTTATCATAGTTCTAAGGGTATTATAAGCAAGAAAGATATTAGCCCCTTGCTCCTTGTAAATTATTACATATATAGGAACAATCTCAACTGAACTGAGCAATGAAGCTGAGTATTACAATCACAGCAGTTAAGTCCTTTTTTTTTGTTCTGTCATTCTCTTTTGCATTATTTACTTAACCGAGAGTTATTTGCATGAGGGCATTGAGAAGAGGGCAATAGCATCAGTCCAGATGTGCCAAATAATAAATTAGTTATGACTGAAACCACCTATGGATAACTGAAATTATTGACCAGCAGTGGTTGCCTGACCTGTATCCATCAAAATGTCAAACCATGTAGAGGTAGACAGCAGGTATGCACTCAAGAAGGAGTGAGGACTGCATAAATCTCTGATGCTGTTCCATGTTGCTTCAGGTAATTTTCACACAGGATAAATTACAATACAGTTCACTCACAAAAAAAAATACGATTAAAAGTGGCACTTTTTAACTTGCTTGTTTGCTTTCAAAGTACCTATAATATTAGATAAACTATCCTCTTATTCTATTGAAAACAGCTTTAAGTAAATAAGTTTTTTATGACATACATTCTTCTGCAAATTCTTATTGAATAGTTCTGTAGAATTTAAACATAAATAGTACTGAATAAAGAATTTTTAACAAACCTAAAAAAATTACAGTGACAGCCATATCCCAAAATTGTAAAGTGTGGAATCTAAATTGAATTTCTTTTTCTCTAAAGGCATTTTATAAATTATTACTGTAATAATCTACTAACATTTGTGGTGTTATGTTGGTTTAATCTATATCGTATTCCCAACATTAGTGTTATTAGCACAAGATATTGATAGCTATAGGTCAGAATGTTAGCTTTCTACCTTCATGAAAAAAAATTGAAAAAGCACTACATAGCTCAGGCTTAACTACTTGCTCATTGTCTTTTGATATGTAAAAATACAATTGCCAGGGATTATATCAAGTCCTGATTTTTTCCAGACAATTCTTACCTCTGCAATATTAATAGCAGAATTTGTTTCCATCTGCTCTGTAAGTAGCAAACATTCACAAAGTTTCTTCATCTATCATCTTAGAACATAGAATCTTAAATTTATGAATTTTTGAGGATGTTGCTGAAGTTCCAGTGCCTTATTTAAGACACCATGGAATTCTACAGAAAATTTTCCATCAGCTTCAGTGAAGCAGGTCTCACAGTTCTTGTCTTGTTTACTATCATCCTTGACACACAGTAGAATAAATTTATGTAGAAAGAAAGATAATTTTCATTTGGTTTGGTCTGGAATAAGGGAGTTAAACTATCGGAGATCCATGGGAATTTTTGAGATGTGAAAAGGAGAACACCATTGAAGTTTTAGTTCTGCCTACTTTTGGAGAATGTCCATCTTCTTCAATTTATAAATCTGACTTCAATGGATTAACTGTCCTTGAAAATGAATTTTAAAAGTTATTCAGTTACTGTGTTTTAACCCTAACCATCAAGTAGAGTACTAGACAACTCTCCTGTCTCCTCTACTACCTCTATCCCCAGAGGGATGGGAAGGAGAATCATAAAAATTAAGACCTATGGGTTAAGAAAAAAAAATTTAGCAGCAGGAAAAGTACAATAATGAAAAAGAAAAAGAGAGAGGGGAATAAAATCCAAAGAAAAAAGTAATGGGCAATACAATTCCCAGCCCATTCCCCAGCAGCAATCAGCTCCTCCTGGGCAAATCCCCCTGGCTTATCTACTGGGCATGATGCTCTTTGATATGGAATATCCCTTTGGCCAGTTGCAGTCAGCTGTCCTGGCTGTGCTCTCTCCCAGCTTCTTGTGCACCTGCTGGCTGGCAGAGCATGGGAAACTGAAAAGCCCTTGACTCAGGCTAAGCACTGCACAGCAACAAGTAAACCAGCAGCGTGTTATCAACACTTTTCATCCACTAAATCCAAAACAGCACTTTGCCAGCTACTGGGAAGAAAATTAACTCTATTCCACCTGAAACCAGGACACCAATTCTAGAATATTTGTGCATAGAATATTGATTTAATTCTCTGCTTTTATACTTCTAGTTTTGTTTTATGATTCTACATTTTATATTTTCTACTTTTATATTTTAGCCTGATATTCTTGTATCAATAAAATGGAAAGATGGACAGACACTGAAAAAATAAAACTAATAGTATTTTTCAACTTTGACTATTTTTCAAATTTGACTATTAAAACTAATAGTATTTCTCAACTTTGACTTTTATAGTTATTTAAAAATAAGTCCATTAAGTCTCCATTTAAAAATGGAGACTTAAAAAAAAGTCTCCATAAAAATAAATATTAAAGTGGCCAGTAGATGTACCATACTCTATGCAAATTACATTACTGAATTTACTTCCCAATGCCTTTGCCAAATTTTTAACCATGTTTCTTTAATATCAGTAATTAGAGACTGAAATTAACTGACATAATTTCAGGAACTTAAAAGAAATTTTGACAATAAAATATGATGTGATTCAGAAGATTGTATTTATGTTTTTGACCTGTCTAGGTCTCTGTCTCTCCTTCATAAGTAACTGTACATCACTCTTGTATTCACAGAGAGTGTATTAAAATTTTCTCAAATTTTTGCTTGATTTAGCTTGGTATGAAAACCTCATTTTAGAGCCTTGGTTAGTCCTCTGCTTATAAATTTGTAGTCCTCTAGTGAGGATGCAGAAACGGCATTAGGCATAGGTGATCTGTTGCATGCTGTGAATAGCAAATACCAAACAGTGAATACACAAAGCCAGCAGTTTACAAATTAAGCTACAGTGAAAATTATTCCTTCATGTTTCTCAGTGAGTACCTCTGCATGTCAAAGATAATAGAATAAAAAGGCTTCATATCAGCTCATGAATGATGGAATAACATAATTATAATGGAATAAGAGAAATTAATAATGGATAATACTGATATTAAATGCTTCAAACATTCCTAGTTACTTTCTGCAGACCTACAAATCAAAGATGGTTTCAGTCTGTCACCTCCACACTCTGACTGTAGTCCTCTATTTCATCCAGTCTGAAGTAAGACTGAAGTAATCAGAGTAATATTCTTTCAGTTGAGAGTACCATACAGGAGAATTTAGTCAATCTTATGGGGATTCTCACTCGTACAGAACTTTTTTTCCCCAGGAGTTATGATCAAATAAGTCTTACACTGCATTACAGGGGATGGAGTGGAACAAAGAGAATAATTTTGTGTGAAAAATGACCTAAAACCCTCTCTAGTAGCCAAAATAAATGGATGAACCAAAGAGTGTATCAAAGGTGGAGCAGGTTCAAGTGAGCAACAGAGAAGAGGACAGATGCCTGTGGGAAGAACCTGGGCAGAAATGGATGCAAGAAACAAGGTGAGATGAATTAGGACTAAAGCAGCACTAAAGAGTGCTAGGAAGTGTAGCAAACTAAATTTTTAAATAATGTGGCTGAGCAAAACACAAAAAATTAAAAAGGACAATTTAGTATGAAATCTACATGAATTTGTACAAAGTCCTGCCTTCTCCAATGACTATACACATTGGTGTTCACTTTGTTTCTTAAGAGTCTGCTTATCTTCCAACCTTCAGCTGCTGTTCTCTAATATTTTTTAGTTTCTGTTTCCCATCTATAACAGAGCTTCAATTTATAAAACAGGTTATTAAATGTGGAGTAGTTAAAGGTAAATCTCATCACTTGTGGTATCTGAACTGCCTCTTTAAGTCTGTAAATAAACCATTGCCCCTGCTCTGAAAGGACTTTCTGCTTGAATTAACTGTCTTGTAATCTGTAGGAAAAACACAACTATAATAATCAGGCAACCAAGTAGAACATATAATATTAATAAACTATTACAGACATCTCACACATTCTTCACACCTGGCTGTCTAAACAAATCAATACAAAGGGAAAGATCTAGTTAAGACTGGTATAAAAATCTAGTGCTTTATCTTTAAAGCAAGTCAAAACATAACAATTCAACTTTATTATGTATAGTGTGGTTTGTACAGATTGCTTCCCAAAGGCTTTATGGAGGTAGATAATACTCTTCCAGGGTAAGATAACAATATTAGCAATGGAAGGAGAGAAATTATATCCACAGTCACATCCCTCTATCAGTGGTGTAAATTGAAACTAGCACTACTAAAATCAATATGCTTCACACTGATACAGAATTGCTCAAAGATTAGAATCAGGCCCTGGTTAGGTAGCAGAGAAACAATTTCTTTTAGTTGAGAATTGCAATGGAGTGGTAAGTCAATGAAGCAGAGACACAGGATGGTGGTTTTCAGACAGCATGAAACTTAAGTGAGGAAAGAAAACGTGAAGAAGCAGCAAAGCAATATAGGTGAAGTCTATCAGTGTTTTTAACTTTAAGAGGAAAATGTGGAAGCACTAAATAAAATGATTGTTGGAGGAATATATGTGATTATTCTCACTGTCATGCTGTGGAACTCAATGGGAGTTTTTCACCATCTTCCAATATTAGCTTTGTAAAACAAATTACGGACATGTTGCTGGAGTACAGGGAATGCTTTAGGCAGCAGAAATAGGAATAAACAAATGAGATAGAGTGGTTTACTAAGAGACAAGACAAAATTCTGGAGGCATATTTCTTCACTAGATAAGAGCAACAGTAAACTTCTCAATTCTGTGGGTTTTCTTGATCAAAGACTAGCAAGCAACAGGGTAACAAACAGCAGGGCAATCTTAAAAAGTTGGAGGTTGAAGTAGCATCACCTTCTCTTTTAGCAGCTGGAAGATTTCTTGCTAAAACCCACATAATCTCATATGTAGCCCTCTATTCTGACCAGAAGGTATCTGTCAGGCCTGATGCCAGATTCTGCTTCACCACACTGTATTTAGGCATTCAAACATAAATCATAAAACACAAACAAATACCAAGCATCTTCCCCTGCCAGCCTGTCACACACACACAGACACAGAATCCCATCACAAATAAAATCTGTAGTTACCTACAGAAAAATGTGAATTTTGGTAAGTTTGTTCTGTTTCTGAAGATGTGACACTATTGAAATTTGTCTGTCTGACAAGTCCAAGAAACAACCCTTAAACAGGAGAGAGAAATTTCCAGACTTGGGTATATTTAAGATTTTTTTTCAAGGGTAATTTCTTCTCTGTTTAGACAGCAGCTGGTTTTTAATTCCAGGTTAGTTGATTATTCCTGTAGATATTAACCATAGAAAGAAAACATTATCAAATGACAATAAAGTTGTTATTTTTTTTTCTTTCAAGAATTTAATGTTATTTTTTTCCTTGTGATCTTTTAAGTACAGGTTTTTTCCTTGCTCAAGGTGGAAAGGACACTCTAAGAGAATTAAAAGTTAAAAATTAACCATTGTGCTTTTTGCAGAGAATCTGCCATTCTAGCAGTGTGCTAGCTCTGTCTTTGATGAGTTTATGATTCTAAAACGTCTAAGCAGCATTCCTTAAGAAAGAAAGCATTTGAGAGATCAATACTTTTGCCTGTTGGCCTTGTTGAACAAAGATCAATGCATGTACAAAAATCAGCCCAGCAGATGTGACTGTGAAGACTACCAGGCCCCAGAGAGAGGAATGCCTAATGGGGACAGCTATCTGTATAGCTCTAAAGTGTGCCATTAAGCCTGCACTTCACTTGGCTCATATGGGGGTTGTGATAGCTCAAGCTGTGCAGTGGTAATCTGCAGTGTGTTGTGTTTTAGCCAATTTGTGCTGCTCATGTGAAGTTAGGGGTACTTTAGCTATTAGATCCTTTATTCCTTGTCCAACATGGAGCATTAGTCAAGTGAAAATGACAGCTATGCCTAGCTCAGAGAATTCTCCTGGCAGCCCCCAGGAGCCCTGTAGAGAAAGCACTAAGGTATGAAAAACCTTTGCCAACATTTGGCACCTTGAGGTTGCTGCCTGGCCTGTTTTCTTATGTAGCTGGTATTTGTCAGCTTTCCTGATGGACTTAGAGATGCTATTTAATTTCACTGCATAAGGGAGAGAGAAATCCATTAGCATTTGAGGCCTGTCAATGAAGATTGTGTCACTAGCTAATAGAAACTGCAAATGTGCCAGACTGTTCAGCAGAAACTGAAGGGGCAGGAGACTACAAGTAATAGGTTGAATGAAATTGATTCTCTTTATTTTGATAAAAAGTTTTTTCCTTTCAGACAAACTCACAAAAGGCAAAAATTTCTCCTTAACAATCATTGAATGCAAAGGGAAAGATGATGCTGAAATAGAGAAGAATATAAAATAAACAAACTGTATTCTCAAAGAGAACTTAGGCATCAAACTACCTTTTTAAAAGCCAAAATGCCTAACATGTCAAAACCTTGAAAGGGCTACTTCCCACATTAATGCAGTAGCCCTGCATTTCTGCTGAATTGTATAATACTTAAGAACGGAATTAAATGGCGTTCTGGAAAAATGTACTAATCAGTTTTGTACAAATGTACAAAAATATACTGCTACAGTCAAGCAGTAACACTGAGAGGACAGCTGATGATGTGTGAAGAGCAGTTGGTTTTGCCCAGCTCGTTTTCCTTGATTTTTGAGAGCAAAATTCTAGCTTCTCCATATATGGCATGAACGAAGGATTTCAGCTGGACTCTTCCTTTTTTTTATAGAAGCATCTTTAATAATTAAACTGCTGGAATCCTGAACTATATATCTTTTTCTATTTCTTCCCTAGTGAAACAGTTCTGCTTTGTGAAAGTTATTTAAGTATTCAATAGACAGTGGTAAAAAGAAAATGCCAACTTCAGAATTTGGCAGCATTCATGTGGGAGAGTCAGGCTCAGATCCTTTCCCTGGTGATCATTCAGTCTGTGAGAGAAAGCAAAGCAGCTTGAGTGGGATAAAGTTCTTCTCCTAGGACCAACATGAAGAAAGCAAAAGATACAACAAACACATTGTGTGAAAGAATTAGGGCACCAGTGTATCTAGTGGTCTAGATACAGCTCACCATTGCAAAGCTGGAATTTCTGTATTAAAGAAAAAAGGAAGAAAATATATTTATAGATTTCATTCTGCTTACACAGGGTAATGGATAAATTAAAAAAAAATGAACAGAAATAAGAGTCCTGCCATATTGGAATGAGGTCTAATATGATATTCTCTGTCAAACAAACCACAATACAGTTATTTTCTTTTTGTTGGGGAGAGGAGATCTGGAATGAAAATGTTGGTGGGAGCAGCTGATAATGCAGGAGACTCTTGACCTTGAAACTTTTCCAAATAATTTGCTTTTCACCCTTGGCTGCTCAACATTAGTGCAGTACAATTATGAAGACATAACCATTACAAGGACACCTGGCACACAGCCTGTCACAATGAGTTAAACTTGAGTATTCGATTCCCTGAGCAACCATGGAAGGAGAATGAGCCACCTCATCAGGAATTCAACTGTGTCAGTTTAGGAGGAAGTGAGGATGGGAGGAGTTGATTCATCAAGCTCAGACAAGACCCAGCCAACCTTCTACCTTTATTCAGGCACTAGAAACAGATCATAAAGGGACCTGTCAAGTCCACAGTCAAATGAACTGTAAGAGAGGACGTGGAAGGTACCTCAGCTCATACCTAAATACTCTTGAAATACCTTTTTTCTTTCCTCCAGTGCAAATGCTGCCATCTGCTTGTTTTAAATGGTTATAAATCACATAAAGAAGCAAATTGGTTAGGGAATGGAGCATTTAATTTATTTTTTTGTTTCCACACCATTAGCAAATTTGAGTTGAGGTATACTTCAATTTTGATAGACCATTAAGTTGCATCCATTCAGGGTCCTTCATTATTATGTTAACCTTTCTTCCCCTTTTTCCCAGACATAAGACTTAAAGATTTTCAACTGAAGGAATAGTTGCTACCGATTAGTAAATTAAATTTGGAATTTCAGTGATATTTTCATAATATTATCAATTATTTAATAATTTATGAAATGAGAATTTTGTTGATTATTATGAAATACTTAGAATCAGTACTAGAGATTTTGGGCAATTCTTTTAGTTTCATTTTTAATAAATTATTAAATATGTTATGCTTCCAAGTATTTGTCAGAAATAGGGCCTTTCTTACTACGTTTTGGGAAAATCTAATTCTCATCTCATTTAATGGTTGTGCCATGTCAAGGTAACAGCACAAACTTTATTAAAGACTCAGTGTTATGAAAATCAACAAAATTATTAAAAACATTAGCAAAAATAGAAAACCTGCTGGGGGAATGACATATTTTTATATCACTGTTTTCCCAATGCTTTTCTTCATCCAGATTGTTTTAGCCTAGCATACACACCCTCCTTCTTTCTCTTTCCATTTGTTTCTTTCTCTCTGCACATGTTTTACATTTATTTTTATATATATATAGCCAGTATATTGCCAGCATATGCATATTCTGGATAGCAATGGCTTAAAATTACCATATTGCCTGAGCTATCCAACCTACAAAATAACAATAAATCTTATATAAACATGCCATTCATATATGCAGTCATATGATGAACTTTGTAAAGTAAGCTTAAATTTTATATTGCATCTACTGTTACAATTGCTCTGATATTTATCTTGACATATAATTTAAAGTAATATTTTAAACTATAATTATCAAAATTCAGACATAATTTCTGAATAAAAAGGATACTCCTTAGTTTAGTAATTTTCAAGATAATCACATTACTTTTTAAAGATGTTTAAGAAGTGACAAAATGTGACAGCAAAGTTTCTCAAAATAACAAATGATCACACTTAAGGACTGTGTTCTCCCAAAAATTAACAGGAGTTGTCTTTATTGCAATTAGTTGTTCTCTTTGCAACTCAGCTTTGCATCTGCTGCAAGAATGAAAGGAAGTGGTGCTCATGAGGGGGAATATAGAAAACAATAGAGGTATGAAAAGGAGGAGAGGAGAGGAGAGGAGAGAGGAGAGGAGAGGAGAGGAGAGGAGAGGAGAGGAGAGGAGAGGAGAGGAGAGGAGAGGAGAGGAGAGGAGAGGAGAGGAGAGGAGAGGAGAGGAGAGGAGAGGAGAGGAGAGGAGAGGAGAGGAGAGGAGAGGAGAGGAGAGGAGAGGAGAGGAGAGAGATGTCTCAATGCTTAGCTACATTACTAAAAGAAACTAAGAGCAGAGAAAAATAAAACTAACCACCTGAATAGTTCTACTTGGGTTTTGATTGACTGACTTACACATAGATGTTTTCTGAAGAAAATAAAAATTATTATAGTGGGTTTTGGAAATTGTCTTTTACCTTAAAAACATTGCTGTAATTAGAATCTATGATTTATTTTCTGTGAAAGTGAATTTTCATCTCAAAACCAACCATGTTGTTTAAAGATACCTTGAGACCACCAAGTTTATGTTCACTGCCAGGTAGGTCTCCAAAGTGACACAGTTTTCCATCCTGGTAGTCCGTGCCAAGGGTGTTGTTCTCCGTGCTAGGGCACAGTGTTTCTAAGGTCACAGGATCTGGAAGGGAGCTCACAGATATACAGGAAAAGAAAATCAAGGGTCCTTCATGGAGCAAATACATTGAACAAATTGCCAAACGGGTATAGAGTAAATCTAGAGACCAGAGAAGGGCTGGAAAATCAGAGTCTGAGAGGCTCATGAGGCAGCTGTTTCATTTCATGCATGGTGATAGGAGAAGAGAACAGGGAAGCAGGGAATGCTGATGCACAGTGAAATTGGCCTGTCACTTTCAAAGCATGTCAAACAGGATACTGAAGAGAAAATCAGTTTCACCAAAAGCAGTAGAGCCCTGGTTGCCCATTACTGCCTGAGACCTTCCAGTTCTGATGAGCTCATTGAAGTTTTTATTAGCCTTTCTATCCATGAGGAAAATCCATGTGATTTTTATCATTACAAAGAATTATTTTTTAGCCTTGATTATTTGCATAGATGCATTTGTTGTATAACACTGATTCATATAGACACATGTATAAAAACTAAACTTTTGCTTCTGTATTCTGAGATAATTTTCTAAATATCCTGTCTTTGAGGTATGATGTACTTACAACTGATCCTGCACTTCCTTGTGCTTCACTGCTATGCTGCTATTCTTTTAAACACTTGCTTCAGTACTGCTGCCTCCAGCACTTGCCTACCTTGGTGATGAACAGATGAGCACAGTGGAAATATGACAAGCACAGAATTACTAATATACCCTTTTACAGAGCTAGTGGAGGTTGAATCATGATTTACAAATACGTAGTGACACCAAAATTAATTGAATTTTTAGAGAGAGTTTTCTTTATCCCAAACATTGACAGCCTTAGACTTTAATGTTAAGTATCTCCTTCTTTGGTTTTCTAATGTGAAAATTATGTGTGTTTTTTGTAATTCCTCATCAATGGTGATAGTAAGAACACACACTGTTTTCTGTCTTCAAGAGATGTGTTCAATCACTTCCATGTAATATTTACTTATGTTCAGTGAACTTTTTATTCACAGCCCATAATATGTAATGGGGTGCTAGGCACTATCAGAGCATGCTTTTTACTCTTATTTTAGGCTTATCATCATTTTGTGGTATGCTTTGATGTTTCCCAGCCAAATAATTCTCTATGTGAGTTACATTAAAATTCTTACAAAATCAGTCAGTGTGCTACACAAAGAGATTTCATATTAACTGTTACAAAAGTTTATAAAAATATTGATTAAAGAAAAATAAGCAAGCCTCACTTTGTCTACTTATCTCAAAATAACATACTCAAAATGCCCACCTTTTTCTAGATGACTCATCACTGTCCAGCTGAACTTATTGACCAGAAGTTTGATATACCTCACAGCTCACATTCAAAAGGAAGAACAAGATGGACTACAAATCAGCTTTAATATCCCATCACATCCTTATCATAACTCTACTTCCTTGTAGTTTAACATATTTTAAAATTCTTTCTTCCCTATCAGCATTATCAGCTTTTAACCTATTTGCGTTCCTTGGGCTTATCCTGCTTATTTTTCTATCACCTTCATGACTTGTAGCTGAAAATGCACATCCCTTTGCCCACTCAAGTGCTGAGGTAAAATATCTCTCCTGTGCCATCACTGTGCTGCAGGATAGAGAAATGGGCAATCTCACCCATAACTTGGTTTGGGAAATGAAGATGTTGAAGTAGTGATAGCTGTTAAAGAGAGCATCTCAGTATAATATGAGCTGTGGTGTATAACTAAAAGACAGTTAAATCTTTGTTGTGATCACAACTTCTAGGAAAATAAATTTCACTGCCTTTCACAACTGTGACCAACTTATGCATGGCACTTTATGTAGTTAACATAAAATCAGCCAGAATCAAAACATCTATAAACGGATTATACAGGACAGTAGGTCATAGTGTTCACAGTATGTGTTTGACCTGGTAATTGATAGATATTCCAAAGTAATTGACCATTAGGCACTCCATGCAATTATTCTAATAGTTTATTCAATACCAAGTGTGGAACTTTTATGAAAAAGATATTAAATTTTAAGTTTAAAACATTTCACAAATAAATTAATGGTTTGATTTTCCAGAATGGCTGTATCAGTGAAAATAAGAAGCTATTTTCTACTTTAAAAAGGATGTTAATTTTTTACTCAGAAACCTACTTGAGGGATAAATTGATATATCCAGACTGCTTTAAATGTAAGTTTTTTGTTTCAATTTTACCATAATAAACTTAACATTGCAATTTGGAAAAAACAGGTGTCCTTGAACTATAAGTCTGAGACCATTCCACCTCCCTTTTAAAAAATCAATTTGTGTGTTCAGTGTGAGAAAAGAGGGTGTGCAGATGTATTGGGTTTGAGTGGCAAGGTTTTGGTAGTGGAGTTCTGCAAACATGTCTTTGCAAACATGCCAGAAGCTTCATCTGTGTACAAGAGAATAAATGCAAGGACAATTGATGGATTCAACATTAGCCAAGGCTGAGCTCAGTAATGGTGGTAGAACCTCTGGGATAATACATTTAAGAAGAAAAAAAAAATAAACCAATAGCTTAGTGCCTAGAAGAAAATATCAGCCAGAGAAGAGAAGAGTGAAAATATGTGAGAAATAACACTGCAGACACAAGGCCAATGCAGAACAAGGGCAGGAGGTGCTCCAGGGGCTGGAGCTGAGAGTCCCCTGCAGCCCATGGTGAAGACCATGGTGAGGCAGCTGTGCCCCTGCAGCCCATGGGGTTCCATGCAGGAACAGTGATCCACCTGGAGCTTGTGGAGGAGCAGGTGGGAGCCTGAAGGACACTGTGCACTCTGGGAAGCCTGTGCTTGAGCAGGCTCCTCACAGGACCTGTGGCCACAGGGAGAGGATCCCACGTCGGAGGAGGCTTGCTGGGATGAATTGTGTGCCCCAGGGAACTCATGCGGCAGCAGTCTGTGCCTTAAAGACTACAAGCCATGGAAGGGACCAGACTGGAGCAGTTTGCAAGGAACAGCAGCCTGTGGGAAGGACTCATGTTGGAGAAGTTGATAGAGCCATAGAATCATTAAGGTTGGAAAAGACCTCCAAGATCAGGCTCAACCATTGACCAAACACCATTATACCAACTAAATCTTAGCACACAGTTGCTTATTGAGCACATCCATAGATCGTGACTTGACCACCCCCTGAACAGCCTCTTCCATGATTGACAGTCCTTTCAGTGAAAAAATTTTTCCTGATATCCACGCTGAGCTCGCCTGGCTCAGCTTGAGGCTATGTTCTCTCTCATCCTGTCACTAGTTGTCTGGCATTAGAGGCCAATCTCCATCCTGCTTTCTTTCTGAGGGGACCAGAACTGAACACAGAATTCAAGGCACAGCCTCACCAGTGCAAAGTACAGGGAGATCATCGCTTCCCTGCCCTGCTGGTCACACTGCTGCTGATACAGGCCAGGATGCTATTGACGTTTTTGGCCATTTGGGTACATGCTGAATCATGTTTGTTAACCAACATCCTCAAATCCTTTTCTGCTGAGACACTTTCCATCACTCTTCCCCAAGCTTGACTTGTAACACTGCATGGGGTTGTTGTGACCCAAGTGCAGGACTTTACACTTTGCCTTATTGAAACTCACACAACTGACCTTGACCCATGGATCCAGCCTGCCCAGATCCCTCTCTAGGGCCCTCCTAATCTAAAGCAAATCAACACTCCTGCCTAACATAATGCTGGCTGTGAACTGTCTGAGGGAACACTTGGTCCCCTTGTCCAAATCATTGATAAAGATATTAAACAGTACTGAGCCCTGGGGAGCCCCACTCCACACTGGAGCAGGGGAGTAGGGTGAGGAGGAAGCATGGCAGACATGAATGATAAACTGACCAGAACCCTCATTCTTCACTTCCCATTTACCTGTACCACTAGAAAGAAGGAGATGATAGAAAAACTGGGAGTCAAGCTGAGCCAAGAATAAAAGGGAAGGGTAGGGGGAAGGTGTTTTTAAGATCTGGTTTTATTTCTCATTATCCTACTTTGCTTTGATAGCTATGGTAATAAATTAAATTCTTTTATCCTGGGTCAAGTTTGTTTAGCCCACAACTGTAATGTCAACCCACAATTCTTTCATTGTATTTCTCTCCTCTGGCAAGCTGAGAATGGAAAAGTGATAGAGCAGCTTTGGTGGGCACCTGGCCTACAGCCAGGGTCAAACCACTACAAAAGCATAGAAAAAAATCCCTTTATAATATATTAATATAATGTATTAAATTTAATTTATAAGCTGGTTTAAGTGTCTCAGTTTTGGGCCATTCTAGAGGACCAGACACAAGCAATGCTTTTTTAATAACTTTCTTCTTTCAAAGATATCCTCTATATTTCAACTTTTATGCTTATTTTTTACATTTCTCACCTCCTTCCTGCATGCCAAACAGAGCAAAAAGTACCCTTAAAGTATATCAGAAACCACAAAAACATATTCAGTTTTGAAGTAATTTGAAAAAAATCCTTGCATGGTTCCAAGAGAGCAGTTCTCAAGCCAAAGCTTGAATAGTATGTATTTAACTTACCTAATAAAATATACAGTGGTCTTATTATTTTTACTGAAATAATTGTGCACTGCTCAATTCCACTGCCTCTCTGGCATATCCATTCTGCTTCATGTGTTAAAGCTGCTGGTATAGAGTCTGCTAATGTCTATTTATTCATAATTCACTGATTTTGAGCCCTCCCTTCTAGTTCTAACCTAAAAGTCTAATTTTAAAATTAACTCAAACCAGTCATGTCATCTTTTAATCATAAGGAGCCTGTTCCTGATAAGGTGGTTGGTTAAAGGTCAAAACCTCTATGTCAGTTAAAATAAACATGTAATTAGAGCAAAGGTGGTATAGTGTTGAGGTTCTGCCTGCTTTGGGATTATCTCATGAAGTCTTTATTTTGCCCTCCATGAAAAGAATCAAAGGGAAGAACTTTTCTGTTTCATAGGGCAGGTAACACTTGGTCTGGATACTGTCACAGTGGAGTGACAGCTCTTGCCCTGCAGCTGCCAGGATCTAATTACACCTAGGCTCAAAAAAAGGAATTGTGCAGCTGTGTGGAATTAAGAAGACTCAAAGTGTACCCCGTATAGACCTGAAGGTTTGTGGGGTATCAAGGAGTTATTATTGTAATTTTCTAATGGTATTGGAGCAGGAAGAAGGCAAGGAGTGTGTGTCTGAATGCAGTTATTTTAACTGACTTCAGAAGCGACAAATCATAATGTGCCTAAATTGCTATGGTAGGAGTTGACCTGATCCAGGTTAGAGTGGAGGCCAAAGGAGCTTGCAGTGTTCCCAAGCCATGTTTCCAAAGGAAAGTATTTTGTACACTGACATTGTAATGGAGAGTATATGGAGCATGTAGTGGAAAGACAAGGATCAGAGTCAGAGTCCATGCTTTACAGAGGTATCACTGAGCTGCAGGATGTAGTAAGATTCCTTATTCTTCATTTTCTCACTGGCCTTCCCACACTGCACAGGCTGAAACAGAGAATGATGAGGCCTTTCATACTTTTGGTTTTAATTGGGTAGGCAGACCATGCTTTTTTTAAAAAACTGAAATCATGGATATAAGCTCCAGAGGTTAAGAACTTTTTTCTCATTTGTTGGATCAATAAATGTATGCTAACCAGCAGGAGGCAAAAGATCACCTCCTTTTGGAAGGACCCACCAGCCTGGACTTCACTGTGTATTAATGCTGCTGGATGGCTTTGAGACTGAAACTTCTGTCATGTCTAATCAGCTTGAAATGAAGGTAGGGAGTTTGCATCAAGATACTTGCATATCCTAGTGCTAAACAGAAGATATTGAATCCTGATAGCCATCTCTTGGCTAAGAAGAGGGAAAAAAATATATCCTTTTTTTTTTTGCTGAAGTAATGTTATGCAAGCATATTGTATAAAATCTTTTCTGTGTGTAATTTCTTACATAGAAAAAAAAATTGCTTTGTAGTCCAGGTGAACTTCCAGGTAGAAGCTATAATTTTTCAGTTTAAACTTCATTAATTTTGAACTTTATTAGAATTAAAAAAAAAAAAAATGCCTCCAAGCTGAATTTTTCTTTCAGCTTTCTTTCCTCTACAGTTGAGTGTTACATTTTTCTTGATAAGAAGGCATTGCCATGTAAATTATTTTAGTAGCCCCCCATTACTTGATTAAATGTTTTATTTGTAAGGGGTTTGTGTATTTAGGCACCATACAATCTAGGAGCAAATGCCTGTATAGAGTTTCTGGATTGCTTACAAATATTTTATTATCTGAAAGGTCTTTTACCCTTTTGCCAGGAAGCTCTTCCTCTCTACTTATCTTTATTTAAGGGTTAACAAAATCTAGAGAGGTTAATGCTTTCCAAAAATAGATTCCTGCTCTTAGCTTTTTATTCCAAGGAATGTTCCCAGGAAGAATATGTGTTTCCAGGAAGAAAGCACATGAGAACTCTAAGTTTGTAACTGCAAAAGCATTTTAAATATTACTGACTCTTGCCCAGTTTCTGCAGTCAGGTTATTTCATGCAATGAAGGCTGTCTTGCTCTTTAAATACAGTCGGATGCAAATAGAATTGCCAAATGAGCTATTGCATAAATCAGTGCTTTGAACTTCTCTCATTGTTCACTAACAATGTAGCAGTAGCTGAGACCAGATGCTCAAGGAGACAAGTGACAAAGAAGAGCTCATACGTTATTTCAGACTTGATTAGTTAACATTTATCTTCTTGCTAAAATCCTTTGGGCTTTGTCTGTTTATATCTAATTGAAGAAAATGGAATTGACTGAGAGAATGAGGCCTTAGCAGGTGGTTTGGTTTAAAATCATAACTACTGCCAATACTGGCTTCATATTGCTTAGTTAAGATTAATTTGCTTTTCCTGAGGCCATTTACATTACAGGTTTAATTCTGATGTTAATCTTCTCTCAAAACTTGTCTCTAATTTGCAGAAATGACCCTGTTTGTTATTCAAAGTCAGGATGCTTCTTTATGATTATGATTATGGTTATCTCACTATCAAATTTCATCCAGATAGTGTCTCAGTCCCTCTGTGAGCCTCTCAGGAGCCCTGGGCCAGTCCCGAGTCGGCAGACACCGGGGGGCAGCCCCGACAGGGCCGACAGCAGGGAGACACTCACTGTGTGTGCCCCGAGGGTGCTGAGGGCACCTGGGCTGGGGGGAGACACTCTCTGTGTGTGCCCCGAGGGTGCTGAGGGCACCTGGGCTGGCAGGGAGACACTCTCTGTGTGTGCCCCGAGGGTGCTGAGGGCACCTGGGCTGACAGCAGGGAGACACTCTCTGTGCCCTGAGGGTGCTGAGGGCACCTGGGCTGACAGCAGGGAGACACTCTCTGTGCCCTGAGGGTGCTGAGGGCACCTGGGCTGGTCGCCTGTGCAGCACAAGAGACACCAGAGACATCGGTAGAAGAGAAAGGCCCGGCTCTTAGCAGGGGTTAATCCAAGGTTTTATTAGGAGTCCCAAAGGAGCTCCTGCACCTCAGGGGGCCTCCTGCCAAGAGCACCGGGAGTTGTGCCAAGGTCACATTTAAAGGGAGGTAGAAACCAAAAGCAGATAACATTTTACCAACCAATGAGTGACCCTAAGGGATGGGTACTGGGGGATAGACATATAGGACAGCGTATGGAGCAAGGCCTGGGGGGCTGACCCCTGGCCTCTGGCTAATCACTCGACAACTTGGACCGAAACTTCTGGATGGAGGGATGGGATGCTGAGTGATTGACAGAGAGCCAGGGTGGGGGTTTGGGGATGATCTCATCCCAGGAGAGGGATAACACAGGTAAAGGGAGGGGGGGTACAGTTTGGGATAAACCATTTGGGAAAAATATGGGGATACAAAACAAAACTACTTCAAAGTATTACAAAGTATGAAAACGCACTACAACGTCGTAGAGATGTCAGTTTCAAATCACAAACATCATTCCTCAAGTGTTTGAAATGCTCCATCTATTTAAAAGAATGTCTGGGTAATACTGAAAATATGGTGAAAAACTTTTCTAACTAAAAGTTTCTGAATTTTTATACAGTTCATCACAGCTTAAATTACAAAAGAAACCATTACTTACCCTGACACCTAAGTAACTTTCTAAGAAATCAGATTGCATATTTGGTTAGAATAGTGTACAATTAATCAATACTTTGAAATAGAATGTTTTACAGAGTAACAAGATTCTGTCTAAAATTCTACACTTCATGAAAAATCTCTTGAATTTACATAGTCATTTTACGTGAAGAACTCTCAGATTACAAAGTTGTTTTTCAAAAAATGAGTTTCAATTTTCTTTATGATTTTCAATATTTTCCTTATGATTAGGGGGCTAGGTCCAAATTTAGTGAGGATAATTCCCTGATTCCTGATGCCAGAAATTAACCTAACTAAAGGATGTTCATCAGCATCTAAATCAGACTTTGGTCTTCAAATTCAGAAATTTGTAAGTATTTAATAGGTAGCCTAATGTCTTTTGTTGTTATCACTCTTTCCAATGATTGATCAATGGGATGAGGGGTCAGTAGTAAAAAGCAGTAGCAGTAGCAGTAATATGAATACTTGTAGTTACATTTTTGTAAAAGATGCATTTCCTTTTTGAGTATGATGTTTTCAAAAAGGGAGCTGCTGAGAAAGCAATTCTGTGCAGTAAATTACAGTTTCTGCAAGCAGAAAATCCTTTATAAACACTACTGAGAAATAATCAGTAATAGGTGAAGAGACTATGTCATAATTCCATTCTGCTATGAATTATAACAGAAAAAACGTCTTAAGATGTAACATCTGACTGTAATCATGAGATTTTCAACATCAGAACCATTAGCGAACCTGGTTTTGTCAATTCAGCCTTTCAACAATGGAAAATTGTACTAATAGTATCTGGGAGATGGAATCCAAATGTTACATTGAATTTTATTTACCTTAGTATTTCACATTACCTCTAGTAACATTTTTCTCTGTTCATATTCTCAAAAAATAATAAAATTTGAAATATTATATTTATTTATATAAATAAATGGGGGTGGGTTATTTATGTAAATAAGTGGGGGTTTTATACAGAGCAATCTTAGCTCAGGAGTAACATAGGACATTCCTAAAGGAACCAGAATTAGAACAGAGGGTTTGACTGGAAGGCAAAAGGAATAAAATTTAAACAACAAGCTGTAAAATCAGAAGGAGTCTGGATAGGAGAAATGCATAACAGCATTGGGTATGCACACCCAGGGCTAAAGAATAATGACCAAGAAGTGTGAGGAAAGCAGCTTTAGCAAAGGGATGCCATACTTCCACAGATCTCAAACTCTAGTATGTTACCAAAGCATGGAAAGGAATTTTTAGTAAATGGCTTAAATTTTCTTATATTCTTGCTAGACAGATGTTTAAATAAAATCGTAGACTTTGATGTATACTTTTGATTGTTTCCACATTCTCTCTGCTTTCCGAAGATGTAGAAATAAAATAAAAAAAAAATAAAAATGGCCCTATTTCTTTATCTATAGCCTCCCAGCAATTCATCCTAATGTATTCAGCAAGGTTTCAGTGATAAACCATGTGCTAAATGTATCATTTCTGCCTTGAAGGCTTGGGAAAGATTTGTTTGTTTGTTTGTTGGATTGATTTGGTTTAGTTTGGAGTTTTTTGTTAGCTGGTGTGCTATTTTTTAAAATAAAAACACTTTTTGTATCATAGACCTTTTCCTCTCTCAACTATTTTAAACTGTCTCAGTGAAAATCATCAGGGGATGGCAGAGTAATTTCAAATCCTAACTCTGCAGAAGTTTGGAAAAAAAATACTTTTGTCTATATATTTGAATTTTAAATCATTGGGTCAAATCAATTGTTTTCTTATCACAAATGAAAAGGCTTGGGTTCAGTAAAGGTCTTCTGGCTTACATCTGTACATCAGGGAAAGTCTGTTTGAAATGTAATATCAGGTTTCTGGGGCCACTTGAGTTGCCTTAGGACAAAAAGTTTCTGCAATCCAAACAATCTCTAAAAAGGTAGTGTTATACACATACTAAATAATGGATTACTTCAGATTTAACATCAGTATGACAAACCATTATTTGAAGTGCTCTGAGGCATGCCAAATTTTCCTTCATTTACTGTTTGTCTTCATAATGTAACATTTCTTCACAGGATTAACACTTCTAAAGTCATAGTTTCAAAGCATCTTGTCAGGTAGCATGTGAAAGGACATAAGTCCTGCAGAGAAGGACAGCTCTCTTTTCTGCATTTTCCATACATTTGCATAAATATCCTTCCTTATAACTCAGTTCATCAGGTGCATTTAAGTAATCTCCCCACTATAAACACAGTTACTTAATTATTATTGTTGTCATTCCCTGCCATCCTCTAATTTAGTATTAAAATTCCTAGCTCTAAATGCAGTGGTTTCAATGATACCAGCAGGGTGAAAGCTAGACTAAAACAAAATAAAGAACCCTGCAAGATTCCATTAGTTTTCTCCCAGATGCTGCAGTTCATCTCCCACACTGTTAAAAATCTCAGCTCATTGAGTATAGCTGGCACTGGCTTGTTGAAGGCGAGATGCAGTTATGCAGAAACTGTATGCTCTGCTACATGGGATTGCACGGCTCATTCTGGATCCATGTGTATTCCTTCAGCAGCTGGGGAAAATGTGGAGGAATGGACTGGACAAGGTACAGCCTAGGAAGACAATCTTTAAAACAGAGATGGTTTTCAAAAGAAAGAAGAGGAGATTGTTTTTTAAAAGAAAGGAGAGGAAAAAATGAAGATCAAGTTTCAACCTGTGGGAGCCAGGAACTCCAAGTACCTCCCTTAAATAAAAGAGAGAGGCCAAAGCAATTGTTGTTTCATTGACTGAAGACACAGTTAAGCCATACTGCTGGTATTGATTTCTTTAGGAAATACCACTCAAATCTGTCTATAAGTGGTATGATATCTTCTTTTCCACCAACTATGGAACAGCTGGAGAGGTCTGCAAAGTTGCATAGCTTTCTGTAGAAGATCACAAAATTAATGGGCTCAATGTGTGTGTATTCATGTGTGCCTCAATGAGATAACCACAAGAAACTTTATTCTAAAGGAGGGTAAGGGTCTAAGGACCATTTAAAATTCCTAAAGTCTTGTAGAGTATTAAATGAATCTAAAAAAAATAACCTTTCCCACTTGGTTAATAAATCCTTGACTTTTGAAATACATCTAGCTAATAGGTTTCTTTAAAAGGGCTGCAGATCTTTTATTCATCTGATGATTCTGATGAGTTGAAAAATGCATGGTTTTATCACACAGTTTATGTCCCAGTAAGATGCTTTTATCCAAAATAAAGTAAAACATATTTAAAATAAAATCAAATGTTTAAAGCCCTAGCTGTCTGCTAGAATGTATGACCACTGATCTGAAAGCAAGCAAGGTTACAAATAAATATTTTTTAACAAATGTTAATGACCTTATTGGTAGGAAATTTATCTTCAAACCAATAACACAGTGAGTTCATACATCTGAACAAAAGCAAGCACTGACAGTTTGGCAACTCATGAGCACAGGGGAGACGAGGAGGGTTTCAAACTCCTCCAGAGCTGTGATGCCTACGTGTACTGAGAAGATTGCTGAGGAGAATATATCCTCCTGAACATATATACATAATCTCACTTTGATGGTATCAAGTATGACTGTTTTGGATTGCTTAAAATAAGTTTCTGCCAACATTCTGTTTACAAATATCTCAAATGTAAGAAGTGTTTAAAGATGTGAGGGCTTAAGTTTGTTCTGTAGTCTGAAATCAGAGCCAGAACCCAAATGCCATGACTTAGAGAGCTTTTTTATCTAGCTACAATTAATCACAGACAGATGCTTGTGTCCTGCTGAAATCTATATTTATACCACCCTTAAAGAGGACCTGTAAGAAAGCTGCCTCCCACTTACTTTCCATCTGCAGAACCATAATGCAGATACTGAAAGCTGTCTCCCATGAGACCCATTGACATTACTTGCAGCCACAGCACTTAAAAAAATCAGTAATAACTTTGGCTATTCCTGTTTGGCTTGACATGATGGCAAAGTATGCTGCTGTTTTGATACACATCAATTATTCGAGAGAAAAGAGCCACAAATCCATATACTGTGAAGACACCAGCTAAAATTTCACAAGCAGAATGAGTCTGGTTACTGGGAGACCATAAAATCGGAAACAGAGATTTTCCAGCAGAGTACTAAGTCCTGAGAATCAAAGACTGCCTAGAACCAATGTAGCAGATGGAGAAAGATTGTTGCTTGCTTCTCCTTACCTTATATAGGAAGAGAGGAATTGCTACTAGACAACTACTGGGAACCACCACTGACTTTAATTTTTTGGAAGAATAGCCACAAAATAGCTGCTGAAATTAAAAAAAAAACAAAACCAAAACAAAACAAAAAAAGCCCAAAAAAACCAACCAAAAAAACTATTCTTTATCAAACTGCCTAGAATGATAAAAGATGATTCTAACTCTAACTTTATTAGAATGCAGGCCACTGTGCTTACTAAACCTCAGTGCTTGGCAATGCCATGAGTAAGAAATTCTAAAAAAGAGGGAAGCCATATGAGGAGCTATTGAGGCAACTTGGTTTTTTGAGCCTAAAGAAGAGGAGACTTAGATATCTCATCACAGAATCTCAGAATAAGCTGAGTTGGAAGGGACCCACAAGTATCACTGAGTCCAACTCTTCCTGCACAGAAGAGTCCCAAGAATCACACCATGTGTTTGAGAGCATTGTCCAAATGTTTCTTGAACTCAGGTTTGGTGCTGTGACCACTTCCCTGGGGAGCCTGTTCCAGTGCCCAACTGCCCTCTGTGTGAAAAACCTTTTTCTAATAGCCTAAACCTTCCCTGACACAACTCCAGGCCATTCCCTAGGGTCCTGCAACTCTTCACCAGAGAGAAGAGATCAGTGCCTCCCACTCTGCTTCCCTTCATGAGGAAGCTGTGGGAGTCCAGAGAGTCCCAGCTGACTGGAAGCTGGTGAACATTGTCCTGATTTTCAAGAAGGTTGAGAAGGAGGACCCTGGAAACTACAGGCCAGTTCAGCTCATTCAGCTCCTGGTAAAGTTATCCCTTACAAATGAGGCTATTCTATCATTCTATAAAATAACATATTACATTTTAAATTATGATAAATTCTGAAAATTATTCTAAAGAAAGACCAGGGATGTACTCATGAATACTAACATTTGATCCACAACTTAATGGAAAACATAGGGTTTAGTCATATATTTTCTGTATAATTGTCTGTATAATATCAAATGTTAATATATTTCAGTTGTGCTATTTCTCATCTGATCTGTTTAAAGTATATGTCGCCATATATTCCCATCTTCAGTGCTAGTTAGGACTAACATAATTATATTTTCCTTGCTTTCAGAACAGGTTTTTCTTATAAGCAATTTTGTTTGTTAGCTTGAAGGAAGTCCTAGGCTTCTTAGACGAGTAAAGCTGACATTGTCATGATAAGGCAGGAAGTCAGTTTTATAATTTTTAATTATTAATTTTCAACCTAGTAAACTCAATTTCCTGTTCTCAGCAACTCTGCATTTATTGAATGCTCATGGTTGAAAGACTGTAAACAAAGTAGGATAGGTTCAGGATTTTGTTTTCAACAACCTATGGTGGAAAGTTTGCCGTTTTGAAGTTATAGGCTTGAGCAAAATAACTAAACTTTTTACAAGTCCTGCCTAAATTCCTGCTACTAAATTCCTGTCTGAATCTATCAGATTTTCTAGTATGACCATACCTGAAGATTATTCTTATTTCTGTCTTAAAATAGTTCTTAGGATCACTGGTAATGGGTAAAACCTTTCTGCATTTGTGTTTAGACAAACAGAAAAATAGTCAATTTTCTATGCCCTAGTAAACTTATGCCTCTACATATATATCCTTATATTGAACACTACCTGAATTTCTGTTTCTCCCTAATCAAAACAACCCAAAAAAACTCTTCAGTGTGGAAAGGAGCAGTTAAGTAGGGAATAGATTTCTAATTCATACAGACCCACGCTTTCCCTTTGAATAAAATAACTAGGGAGTAATGAAAGTAAAAATTGATGATATGAAAAAGACAAAATGAGGTATGATATGTATAGTTAGTCTTTGACTGATACAAGAATTTGTGGAGGACAAAAATTTCAAAAATATCTAGATATATATGCTACATCATCACATATGTAGAGTGAAATACCACATTTGCTAACATCATGCACAGACGAGTAGAGGTGTCATAGTCTGCTGTTCAGGTAGATACACGGACAGACCAAGAGAGCTCTAGTTTCTAACTGTCTAGAAGATCATGGGAAAAAGAAATATCTGCTCTGCAGTGCAGTTCCTACATCCATAGTGTCACTATATCCAGACAAAGCAGCATCTCACTGCAACTAAAGTACTGAAGCGCTTATTTTTCTTCTCAATATTAGACCAATATCACTTAAATTTGGTCATATTACTATGAAAAGCAGACTAGCCTTTAAGAGACACAATATTTCTCAGCTAGTCCTATGGTTATACTAGATTTCTCATACAGATCTAGAGAAGAGATAACTTGGAAGGAAGCCATGCCTACACTGACAGTTGTATTCTCCTTGTATATATAGCCTATATATATATATATATATATATGCACATATGCATATATATACACATATATACATACATACCTATATATATATATATATATATATACATACATACCTATATATATATATATATATATATATATATATAGCCAATTTTAGCTGGTTCAATTGTGCCCGGATTAGAGATGAACTCCTTTAGTTGCCTGCAGGTGTATATGCTAAACACCTCTGAAATTTATGAAGTTTTATTAATATAAGGATATCTACAATTGTTTATTTTCTTTTACAGACTTGTGTTAAGTGGCAGGAATTCACAATATATTCTATAGCAGAAATAAAATGTGAGTTTCATTCAGATACATATTAAGGAGCCATATTCTTAAGTAAATATTTTCAAGTTAATCTCCACAAAGAATGCATGTAACATTGTAAAGACCTTATCACTCAGCTCTTTTTCATAGTCAATACAACATATACTTATCTATACATGTATTATATCACAGAATTTTTCAGAATAATGAACTATTTTAGGTATTTGATTTATGAAATTGGAATAGTTTGCTCTGGCACTGAGAGATTCTATGTGTTAAAATCAAGCCATGTGTTTCAAATAAACTTATTTTGGCAACTAGAACATTTGTCATGGCACCTATATAGCCATGAATATTTGCATTTGTCATGTCTTTTCACACAGATGGACTGAAATAATTTAAATCAGAGAGCTTTGTTCTTTTCTGCAGTTTAAAATGCTTGATTTTGGAGGTAGAAAGCGATCAGGGAGTACAGATTCTAATATACTGTCAAAATTGTGTATTTCCACATCCAATTAATATACATTATATAAATAAATAAAAATTAAATTGGCACAGGACTTAGTGGCAACCCTTTTAAATTCATGCACAGCAGTGTTAGTGAGTTTCTTGTGGCTTGTTGGTTTGCAGAAATGGAAGGGTTTTCCAAATATGACCGCATTTGTTCCACCTATTTGCAGTAATATTGCCTCATAGCATAACAAAGATAATTAACCACATGGGAAAAGTAAAGCCAAAAGGAAAAGTGTCTTTGTGTTTGCCTGTGTGTTATCCTCTGAGGACGAGTTCAGTTGCATGTACATCAGTATATCCATCAGCATGCAGCAGAATAGTCATAAATACTCAGCCAAGAATAATAATGTTCTAAGCAGGAAGGAAACATGAAATTCCAAAAGAAAGACTTTTTTTCCCCAGACCTGTATTCATTTTTGGCACTGACTAAATTTATTTATGGCCCTTCGGGCCATGTTACTCCTGCATTAGTATCTTAAAAGCCTTGCCATTTGTGTTATCATAGCATTTGATGTGGTTAATATGATATAAAAAAGTCCTGTAATGATTTACAGATCTGGAAGATTCTGTCCAGCCAGAATATGAAGAAAAAAATAGCCAAACAAAGAGATTAATATGAACCCTCCCTTTGTGGCTTCAACACTGTCCTGTTTTAAAAGCTATTTTAACTTTCTCCATACTTAAAAAAAAATTTGTTTGAAATTATCGTTGTGATCTAAATAAGGAGAAATCCCTAATGAGAGTATGTAATTTTTGGCAAATCTTCTACTTTATGCTATAAAAACAAGTTAAGGGGTTGAGTTTTTGGGTTTGGGTGTTTTGCAGGTTTGCGGTTTTTTAACTACTTTGGAGTTCTGAGAAGGAGCTAAATGATTTAAGAGTAAAGGATAGGCATTTGAACTCTAAAAAACCCATAAAAACCCAGGTTAGATCTCATTTTGTCTCATATTCCTGCTCTACAAGTAAATTTGAGTGAAAGAAGGCACTGTATAGGGACGCAAGGAAAAATGTGAATGATACTGTTGATTCTCTAAACAACAAAGGCAAAATATTGTTTGACTCTGACTGGGAAATAAATATTAGCTTGTCTTTGAATTTTGGAGCTAAAACTACCAGTCCAGACTAGACCTCCTATCCTTCTGATGATATTCCAGCAATAAAACTCATTCAGAATTAGTTTAGCAGCACAGAAATTTTACTCTGACACAAGCCTTGACAGAATTAGCTCTGGCACCATCAGACAATCTTTCCCCTGGTCACAATGGAGGAAAAATGACATATATGAAGGGTAAGCTCACAAGTGACTAAATGCAAGTTAAAAGTATATGACATCTATTGACATCTCATCACTTGAAAAGTTGTACCACTGACAGTACAAGACCTATACATGAGCTAAATTTCGTTAAAGCCACTAACATGCTTGAATGGGTATGATTATGAATCATAAAATTCAGTATGCTTGGATTTTAACAACATAGTTAGTCTTATACTAGTCAGATATTGTACCTATTCTGAAGAATATCTTGTATCTGGAGATTGTAGAAGTTGATATATATGTCAATAAATGTATGTATGCATGCATATAAAATATTTAAGAAAAAAAATATTCAGCAGGGTGAAAGGAGATGGAACTACATTATGCATTACCAAATGTGTGGCAAAATGCACAGGCAAGCGTTATAGTTGAATTGAAGCTGCTGGATAACTAGACTTCACTATACTTATGTCTCTCAAACTGTACACTTAGCTGTATTTTCTCAATAAATGAAACTGACAGATTGATTTTGGTGTGAAGTATAGCTACTGCTTTGGAGTCTAGGTTGCCCGTATTAAAAAGCAGAAAATCTTCTGAAAGGTACAAAAATATTCAGTAAGGGGTAAGAAAACAGCATAGGATTAATATGGTTATCCCTCCCACAGAAATTATTCTCCAATGTAAAGTCTGTGCACTTAGCGTTCATAATTCACTCCAGAACTTACAGAATCATGTCATATGGAAGGAACTTCCAGAGACATCCAGTCCAACCTCATACTAAAACAGTGTCAGTTAACAGAGGTTGCCTCATGGTCTTGTCCAAATGAGTTCTGAATATCTCCAAAGAAGGAGATTTGACTTCTTCCAAAGGTTGAAGTAGAGGAGGATATCCTCATATCTACTCAGAATTTTCCTTCTTGTAACTTCTGTCTCTTGCTTCTCATGTTATCACTGCCTACTTCTAAAAAACTTTTGCTTTGTCTTCTTTACGTTGTATAGTTGTAGTCAGCAGTGAGACCTCCCCTAACCTTGAGTTTGTATGAAGACAATTCCCTTTGCCTTTCCTTGTATGTCATGAGCTTCAGGCCCCTGACCATCCTTACTGTCACGCTGCAGTAATGTTTACTATCTGCTTTTCAAGATTTGGTATATCTTGTAGAATTTGGGAATATTATCTGGCTGGATAGGTTCTCTGGCAACATCATTTTAAAACATGAAGATGAGACACAGGCATAACCTCATCTCTCCTTTCTTCTTTCTGTAAAATCCAGATAAAGGTCAGAAAATTACTGTCATTTGGCAGGATGGCATTTTGGGTTCCATGATGAAGAACGTCTGCACCAAAACCTAGAAGTACTTGGCTCAATTAAATTTTTGATGTATGCTGTTTATTTTGTCAAGACAATTTCTGAAGTTTAAATTTTGTTCTCTTAACTATGGTATTTGCATAATACTGATGCCCAAAGTACTCATTTAATTTAAGAATGTGGGGTTTTTTTAATCAATTTTGTTGTCATTAATGGTTTTTTCTGTGACTGGCATTGAAAACTTGAAGGTCTATCGATTCAGAACTTCAGGATTTACCCAAAGCATGCTGAACTAGTATTTGAACCATAATTGAGAAACTAATCTGTGCTTGTTGACGTGTCCTAAGTATTTTAGGGAGAAAAAGAAAAACAAAACCAAAAAAACCCCATGGTCATTGTTAGGAGTTCATGAGACTTATGTACATTTTTTGCATTTGCCAAAATGATGTCAGTAGCAGCAGCTCTCTGGCCACAGAGAGCAATGCACAACTTTCCCAGGCATTGTCCTGGGGAAGGCTGTGAGAAGATCAGAGAAAAGAATGATAAACAATTCTTATCTTCACTTGCTTCACCTGTTGTTGTGAACATGTGGAATGCCTTATGGAGATCTGTTTACCAATGGGTGATTTCTTAATTGGCCAATGTTGATGGTGGTTAGACTGAAGAACCAATTGGGTTCACCTGTGTCATGACTGTCTGTAAGGGCAATGGGTTTCTTAATAAGTATAGGATAATAAAGTGATTGATTCAGCCTTCTGAGAATCATGGAGTCAATGCCAATTACTACTCAGCTGGGGGCCTGCAGTGACAGATGTATTCAGAAGATTCTTTTGGTTTTGATGTGTGAGCAGCTTAAGTACTTATTAGAATTAAGATTTAAGATTTCTATTATCAGGTATCTTAATTAAGATTCAACTTGGATTCCATGGTAGCATGGATAGATATGATAGCCTGGGGCAATAAAGACCAGTGCCATAAGCTGTAAGCTTTGGAACCTTTCCAGTCATCTCTAAGACACTTCTCAGTTTTCAAGAAGCAAGAGCTATTGTTTTTCTGTTTCCAAACCCATTTTGCCTATCTTTGGTAAGGGGGAAAACCCCAAAAAGCAGGACAAGGCAGCAATGTGAACCATGTACTGGTCTGGTCACATGTAAAAGAGTAGTGAATAAATTCCCAATGAGATTCAGATGGTTGCAAATCATGGCAGGAACTCTGCAGGATAATGTTTCTTGCACTCCGATCTCTTTTTTTTTTTTTTTTAATTTTTAATATATAACTCAATATTTCTCAGAAGTCTCTTGGGATATTGACAAATACGGCAAAAGTGGAGTTCTATACATATGGTATCATTCAGTATAGATATTTAATTTACTGATTGAATTCACAATCAGGAATATTTCCTGGGACAATAAATCACAAACTTGGATTACTGATCTAAGAGTTTATACACAGAACCAGAAGGTGTACAACTTTTTAGTCACCACTTTCCCCTTTACCTGTCCTCTTCCTAAAAGAACTATATTGTTGCCACCTTCTGGCCACTCCACAAGATATTCTTGACTGATATGAAGAGTTTATTCCTATCTGGAGACAGGGTCATGTTGTGACATAAAACCTTCAGACAGGTGTTAAATCAAGGATATTGGAAGCATGCCACAGGATCTTCCTCAAAATTTATGGAGAGGAAAGATATTTTTAAAAAGTTTTAATTGCAAGGAAGCCTTTGGAGCAGATGAATAATTCATACATAGCAGGCTGTTTAAAGGTGGAGCTTTTACTGATAAATGTATATGTATTAATGAAATTTGTGTAAATTAAGGAAATGTAAAACTGCATAAAGAGGGTTGATGTGGAAAAAATCTCTCTGTGTGTCTGGTCTGCCAAAGAATATCTATATTTATGTGCAAATGTATGTGTACGGGCTACTCCCATTCTTCTCCCACGTATATATAACTTAATTTTACCATTTGGGCACTTTTCCCAGAGAAACAGGACCCACTGTAGATTAAGCATCCAGGAAATCAGGAAAAGTTAACAGCAACTGAATACTAGCATTCCTCTTCCTCACATAATTGCCAATAGAGCTGGTTAAGTAATATCTGAAGGTGAGCTCAAGATTCATAAAAATACAAATGACATTCAAATGAAGTAAGTAAAGAATCTCTTGGAAAAAAATTCCAAACATATATTATATCCTACAACAATAAAAAAACCCAATGATTTGGAGGCCTTGTAACATAATATGGAATGATGCAGAAATCCCTTTGTATAACTAACAATGTAATCACATAGATGAATCTAAAATTGTCCAAGTCTTTAAAGAATTACCTCAATAGCACTTTCTTGTAATATATATATATATATATATATATATATATATATGCACAATTCTGTCAAATGGGAATTTGATCTGGGTCCAAGTTTATCATCATGTGAAGCAACTTTCTAAGCTCTTTCTAGAAATGGGTCATACTTTATTTTCTTTCACTATAACATCATCCCTGACAATTTGATTTAAATTTCCTTATTTCCAGCTATGTGCTGAATAGGATCACTGAAGATGGGAAACCAGGTTAAGAGCACCCACCAAGTGGTGAAGAATAAGTACTGTGCCATAGATACAAACCTAATTCTTCAAATTCCTATATTATTCAAATGCATGGTTTAGGATACTTACAATAACATAAAAGCAGGATTGTTCAGGGAATTACTCTGATGTAGTAGAATGTGCACCACAGTGAAGCTGTCCAGAAAAATCTACTTATCCTCAGAGAAGGATGAACAAAGGTATGTACACTTTTGAAATTCCAAATCATCTCACTTGTCGTATCTCTGCTTTTTTCCTAACACATAGAAGATATGACATAATGCAGTTTCATTTTTCCTCCAGGGGACATAAGTCATATATTTTTTAACTATGTATGGCTATTCATTCCCACCTGGCTTATTTTCCCTTCCACTTATCTCAGACTCTTGCTGTCAAGTTCCAGAGGTGTGACTCTCATTCTATCAGAAGACTGATTCTATGTGCTATATAAATAATATGTAGCAACCTTGGTCCAAGGTCTTCCCACCATAAATTGAATAACATCTTAGCATTAGATACTTAGTACTAAATTGGACATCTGGTTGCCTGAGGTTCTGTTCAGTGGGAAGAGGCACATTCAGAGCATGATTCAGATTTCATACGCTTTAAAGAAACATCTGAAACAGCTCATTTCTCTCCATTAGCAACACAGACAGCCTACAGCAATCATGCTCTTAATTTAGTCATGTACATTAAAGCAGTTTAGTAGAATGAATCTAGGCCAAGCTGTCTGTGTGCACATAGCACTGCAGTCACAGTCATTTGTACATGGTATCCTGCATATTTCATTAATGCTCTATTCATCAGGGAACATTTGCAATTTCACCCTTAAAATTAGTATTTAATGTTAAAAAACTAAGAGAATATAACTCTCTTATGACATGGAACTTTTAAGCACACAAATTCATAGCAAATAGATATAATGTAAAAGAAGAACAAGCATGTCATTGTATGATTACACTTGAGGGTACAACAAAAGAAAATAAATATAGCTACACTGTGTTGTGCTCAAAGGACATCCAAACTTGTACAGAATTTTTAAATCTTATTAGGGAAAAACACAGACCTCTTCGTTGCTAACATGAGCTCTAGTTTTTTGCAACTGATCATTTAGAATCAAGAACCAAACACCAGTATTTATATATTGTGTACTTGACAGCTTCATAGTCTACAGACTAAAATATTTCTGTTGGCTTAACACATACGTAAGGCGTGCAGTGATGGTGCAAAGTCAAAGTAGCACAAAATGTGGTTATATGCCTCTCTCTTTATCACAATATGTCATAACAGAAGCTGAGCATTAGTAATACTTGTTTTGAGTTGATAATCATTGATCCGTATGCCAATGAGACATACAAATCAATCATCAATGAGTTTATAAGGCTGTATAAATGCATGCAAAGAGAATGCCTGCTGCTGCTTGTCTGGTGTCTCTCTGAATATGCCAATGGATTAATCAGTTAGTTCTTATTGCAATTATCTTAAGTGTCATGGTAGAGTAAAGTGAAAAATCTCACAAATCAAGCCAAGCAGCATTTCTGATTGTTAGGAAAGTGTAGGATTTTCACAAAAAATATCTTGATATTCTGTCAACATCTCCTCCTGTATGTTAACATTTAGTTAAATATTCCACAGGGGCTGACCTGGTTGTGTATGTGGTCTTGTTTAGGTCTTCATTCAATCATATACAATATGGAAGATTTACTTCTGGGTGCTGCTTTATATTGAGTGTGTGAAGAGTATTCATACCTTCAGAGTATCCATACATTCAGGTGATGCAAACACACATATGATAACATACCACAGTCATTCTAATCTCCTAGAATTGTCCCAGGAGATAGTTAATTACAGAGTCCCTTGGTCAGTCTGGCTTGATTTATTAGTCCCTTAAGTTTATAGTAAACTAGACACTGTGGGTTTTCAATTTTGATCACAATGAGGGAAAATGAAAGATCCAAGTTCTAAAAGACACTCTGTAAAGATATTTGACAACTGAATTAATTTGTCTCCCTAGAGAGTAATGCTCCTTTCTCATGTCTCCCTCCTCTGCAAACACAAACACCTCACAACTCACTTTCATTGCCAAGTCCCTGCAATCCAGATTCCAGCTATCTTGAGTGTAACACTATTGTTCCATTCTCTTTCATTGTGCCTCAAATCCTTACACCCTGAGATCCTTACATTCTATCTGCAGCTGCTGATAGACACTGTGACCTCATTGTCTCCTCCATAGGCAGTGATCCCTAAACCTTCTACAGTCCATGTGCATTTACATTGCTGTTCCAACATCTCAAATCATCAGCAATATCCTCAAAGAGGATACTGCTCTCTGGTCAGCAAATCTGATCTTCAAGTGAATCCACAGGAATTTATTCCATATAAATTCAATTGGATTATTATTATATATAGACAGGGGTAGTCAGATGGAGGAAAACTTAGCTAACAGGCACAGTATGTGGACTGTGAACTGCAGGCAAACTTTGGCCCTATTCACCTTCTGTCCACCCATTCCTTTTCGGTGGTTCATAATAAATGCTGCATTTTTCATGAGGTTGCCCTGGAGGGGAAGGGAGAGAAAAAGGCTGGTTGGAGTTCTTATTCTGCTTCCCACACTTTCTCCCACTCAGAGATAGATTTCTGACCCTCTCCTACTTCCTCATCCTATTTTTAAAACTGCTACAGACCCACATTTGAACTACTAAAATGCCTTTGCAGTCATAGGAAAGATATTTCACATACCTTTATGCCTGTTTTCTTTCTCCATGCTTCATGCTCTTAGCACTTTAGACAGATGATATTCTTTAGAAAGACTTGGCTTATGCTGTTTTTAGAACAAGCGGGCTCGGGTCCCATACTGCAAGTTAAGTGAAATGCAAATAATAATTGATCATACTATTAGATGATCTAATCACAGATGAACAAGAAAAGGGTTTGTAGCTGTTGTCTCACTTTATTCTTAGGCCTTATATAAACACCAAAAAAGTTGCTTTGCTGTAACCTGGATAATCAGGGTAAGAGACCTTTCAGAAGCTTTCCAGTTAATCCACTTTCCTTTTTTTCTATGGGTGCCACACACCCTTTTGTTCACTACTAGAAAACTGTGAAGGTCATCTTCATGGATGATGAGAAAAGGAAGTGTATCATTTGTACTTATAAATACACTTGCAGAGGTGAGCAGACAGTAGCAGCATTTGTAGGGTGGAAGTTTCTAGGGAGGCGTATGAAGGGGACAAAGTCAGTTAGTGCTATCAGCAGCAGGCCCAAAAAGCAGCAGGAGGTTTCCTGCGCACCAGAGCTTACACTGATAACTAGCTAGCTAATGAAGCAGCTGATAATTTAATAGTTATTTTTTGTCGTCCCATGAATTTTCTACTTTCTAATTCTATTCAGGTGCCAAGCTGATATGACAGAGGGTTTCCAGTGGCTGAACTGATGTAGAGTGAGAAAGAATATCAAAAGAAAACAATATTAGAAAAACAAAATTGAGAAAAAATTCAGATTTTGCTCACACTTACTGAATTTAATATATACACAGAGTTTCTTAGAGGAATATTAAAGGCAGTGCAGGATCTGTATATGTATCACATTGGTTTTCCAGGTGAAAACAGCAAAGAAGAGGTGATTTCTACTGCAAATTTACCTAGAACACTTCAGTGAAAACTAAGAAAAAAGGCATTATGATTCCTTGATTCTGCCTTACTGTGTAGTTCATGCAAATTTTTGATCAGCGAACATGAGAACTCTGGCAAGAGGAATATAATATCTGACTGCCATAAGTGTTTCCTTACAGAGGCAGAAGTTTTGCAATCAGATAGATTCAAAGTTTCATATAAGGAAAATCTATCTAATTTGGCTTCAGGAAAGTTGGCACATAGAATTTTTGTTATCTAATAATCTATTTACCTGACTTTTCACTTCTAATGTTAAAAGGAAAGCAGAAACTTCATTAAAAATACTATTTAAGTTGGTTACATTTCCTGACTAATTATTAACTCCTGAGGGTGAAAAGAGTTGCTCTGGTACCTCTGGTCTAGATCTGTGTATGTAAATGCCAATGCACCACATGTATTAACCAAAGTCCCATCTGCAGAACTCCATCCCAGACCAGATGTAACCTCTAAATGTAGCTGTGGTGCTATAGTGATTCAAAAGAAAGGTCTAGGTGGTTCAGGTACCCGATAATTCTTAGAATCATAACCCTCATTGCAATATTTGAAGCTGTGCTAAACTACATCTGTTGAGAATTTAGACTCTATTTGGATGAATAAAGTATGTAGAGTTATGAAACAGGCAAATCCTAGAAAAATATGAGCAATTTGAAATTAGTTTTTTTGTATTTTGTCTTTTTTTTCAACAAAGTCTTCTTGTCTTACTCATTAAGTTGCTTCTTATCTTATTACAGTGTTTTTATCATTAGCTTCCTCATTTTTGTTATTAGCTTTCCTCCTTTCCTAGCACTGTGTGATTTGCACCAGGATCAAGATTTGGCTAAGTTAATTGCTTTAACGATATGAGGCAAAGTGTGATGGTTTCCCTAGCAATAGGAAAAGCTTTAAACCTCAGAGTGAAAACGTTCACTCACACAAAATATGTTTTCCTTCCGTTTAGTGGCTGGCACAAACTGTCGCCTCTTGCAGGGAATCGGATATTTTTTCTGCAGAGAATTATGCCGATAAAATGAAAAAGGATTTTTGAAATTCTTCATGCAGCTCATATAGGCAAGTTCAGTACTGTTCACGTTATTTGGAGCTAACTCAGAATATTGTCATTGCCCAGGAACAGTTCTCTCTCAGCCATCAGTAGGTCACCTCGCACTGTGTGAACAGGCCTGGCTGGGCCATGGCTCATGAGCCTCCATCCAATGCCAGCTGCATTAGGGGAAATCGACAGAGGGTGAATGTATAATGCTGAGTAGCCATGGTGATGGGTGATGTCTGGGCCCTTTCCTGGCCAACAAAAACAGGTTGCAGATTTCCTTCTCTCCTCGGGGCACCTCTCATCAGGAGGTCTGGAGGGCAATGGCTGCCATTGTCTCTGAGGTAGCTCCGGAGTGAGCAGAGGCACCTGCAACTCTCGGTGTGCGCTGCGACGCTGACAGCTGTCCTGCCGGGCAGACACAGACAGACAGACAGACAGGGTCCCGGACCCCGCGGGACTCTCCCCAGGTGGTGCTGCTTGGCACGGACAGCTGCTCTGTAGGCGGCCGCGCAGGACAGCGCGGGCTGGAGCCCTGGGGCTCGCACCGCCGCTGGCACCAGCCAGGGGTCCTCAGCGTGGCTCCCGTAGGAGGCGCTCCGGCCACGGCCCTGAGCCACACAGGGCCATGGAGGGTGTGCGAGCCCGGAGAGCGGAGCTGACATTGAGAAGGGCTCTGAGGAAAATCTGCAGGAAAATATGAGCCACACAAAGCAAGGGAAGATGGACACTGGGAGCCCCAGTTGTATGAGTAGTGGAGGGTGGCTGCTGCAGTGGGGAAAGCTGGGAGCTGATTGATGAATTCTAGCAGTAAAAAGAATGTTCCTAATCCACCTTCAAACCCACTGCTGTGGAATAGGCTTAGTGTCAGCACTGTGGTACACAAACAAGACCTGTCAGGGCCAGCTGATGATCCTAATATCTATGCAAGATAGAAAAGTTGAATGGTAGGTTTAGGAGTCTCATTTCTGCAGAGAACTGTGACAAGATTTTGCTGTCCTGACCTGGTGTCTTGGGAGGTCTGTTGTTCGCAGGGGTCCGGGAAGTTCCATGTTGCAGTGACTGCCCAGGTTTGCCAGGTTGTCAGACCATTACCCCTTGCTTCTCCTCTGTGTGCAAACCAGCACTCCTGCCAAGGGTAACCTGTGTGGTGTTGCAGGCTTCCATGACACTAGGATCCTTTTCAAGGAGTGAGGGCAGGATGTGAAGCATATGGCCAAGGGAAGAATCAATGTCTTTGCTACCACTCTTTGCAAAGGCCTCTTACCCTCATGAGGAAGGCTTTAATTTAGGAGTAAGACAGATCCTTCCTTCCTTCCTTCCTTCCTTCCTTCCTTCCTTCCTTCCTTCCTTCCTTCCTTCCTTCCTTCCTTCCTTCCTTCCTTCCTTCCTTCCTTCCTTCCTTCCTTCCTTCCTTCCTTCCTTCCTTCCTTCCTTCCTTCCTTCCTTCCTTCCTTCCTTCCTTCCTTCCTTCCTTCCTTCCTTCCTTCCTTCCTTCCTTCCTTCCTTCCTTCCTTCCTTCCTTCCTTCCTTCCTTCCTTCCTTCCTTCCTTCCTTCCTTCCTTCCTTCCTTCCTTCCTTCCTTCCTTCCTTCCTTCCTTCCTTCCTTCCTTCCTTCCTTCCTTCCTTCCTTCCTTCCTTCCTTCCTTCCTTCCTTCCTTCCTTCCTTCCTTCCTTCCTTCCTTCCTTCCTTCCTTCCTTCCTTCCTTCCTTCCTTCCTTCCTTCCTTCCTTCCTTCCTTCCTTCCTTCCTTCCTTCCTTCCTTCCTTCCTTCCTTCCTTCCTTCCTTCCTTCCTTCCTTCCTTCCTTCCTTCCTTCCCCTCTTTGTATTCTTCCTTTTTGTTTTTGAATTAAATAATTGGTTACTTATCTCCTGTGTATTAGACAGCATTTTCAATCTTTAACAAAGCTGGAGCTATCTGCCAGATAAGATTTACACATTTACAAGGATTCAAGCCATGAATCTCTCTTAGGTACATTCTAGGTTAGCAGCTAGTAAGAGCCTCTAATTGGCATTTAATCTTGGTAACCTCTGCATTATCTGTCTTTCTCTGTGTTTTTCTTGGAGAGATAAAGTGTTTTAGTGTGCCTTGTGATAATGTCTCTTTTATGTTCAAAGAAGGTGAATCTTCAACCTGTTTTACTGAAAGTTTCTAGGCTCTATATAGAATCACAGCATGTCCCAGAACTTTCAGTACAACTTTTCGAGCCACAGATACTTTGAGGTTTATATTTTACATCTATGTGTGAATAGAATCATAGAATGATTCTGTTCTTCAGTTGGAAGGGATCTTCAAGATCATCCAGTTCCGATCCCCTTGTCAATGTCAGGAACACCTTCCACTAGACCAGGTTGCTCAAATCCTTATATAATCTGGCCTTGAACACTTCCAGAGATGGCGCATCTACAACTTCTCTGGGCAGCCTGTTCCAGTGTCTCACCACTCTCACAGTAAAGAATTTCCTCCTAACATCTAATCTAAATGTATTGTCTTTCAGTTTGAAGTCTTGTCCTGCCCTTGGAAAAAGTCCCTCTCCGTCTCTCTTGTAACTCTCTTTAAGTACTAGAAGGCTGCCTGAAGGTCTTTCTGGAGTCTGCCCTTCTCTGAGCTGAACAACAGCAGCTGAACCTGAGCCAGAGTGTGCCCAGGTGGCCAAGAAGGCCAATGGCATTCTGGCTTGTACCAGCAATAGTGTGGCCACCAGGATCAGGGCAGTGACTGTCCCGCTGTACTTGGCACTGGTGAGATCACACACCAAACACTTCTAGGCCCTCCAGTTCAGGAAGAACATTCAGGTGGAGCTGGAGTGAGTCCAGAGGAGGGCAATGAAGCTGGTGAAGGGGCTTGAGCACACTTATGAGGCCTGAGGAGAAAATGATGCTTGGTTGGACCTTATCACTCTCTACATTTACCTGAAAGGAGGTTGTAGACAGGTGGAGTTCAGTCTCTTCTTCCAGGCAACCAGTGATAGAGTAAGGGAAAACAGTATCAGATTACCCAAGGGAAAGTTCAGTTTGGATATTAGAAAAAAATTTCTTTACTACAATAGTTTTTAAGGCATTGGAACACGCTCTCCAGGGATGTGGTTGAGTCCTGATCCCTGGAGGCATTTAAAAGGGTCATAGATGTGGTGCTTAGGGACATGGTTTATTGGTGGATTTGGCAGTCCAAAGGTTGGACCTGATGATCTTACAAATCTTTTGCAAATGTAATGATTCTATGATTCTGTGAAGTATTTTTGCTTTCTGCTACAAGTTAGGCTGAGCTAACAGCTGATTCAGAAACCTTCAGAGAGTGTTTACATCAAGGAACTTTGGCTGCTTCTTTGAACAGATAAACATCTAAAGCTTCTAGGATATGTATATAGTTAAGCACATAGTTTTCTTTTCTTTAGGTGAAATAATTAAATTAATAATATTACCAAAGTAATAAAATATTTTCTCTCTGGCCCCAGAGATTCTGTAAGTTTATCTCATTTTATTAGGGGAATGTCTGAGATGCACCTTTTGATTTGCACATTTTATTAAACTTATTGCATTGAGTTTCAGGAAGTTATTGGGGTCATTGATCCAATGAGTGCATACATCTGTGTCTTTATTTTTTCAAGTCATATAATGTAAGTAATTTTCTCAATGGCAAGATTATTATCATCTCTGGCATAAATATGACACATAAGTTATTCTAACCTAAGTGGGATCTCTGCAAGATCAGTAATCAGAAGCTGGGTTCACAAGAAAAGCTCTCCAGTTGTTTTATGTTAAACTTTCAGAATATTGTAAAGCAGAGATCAGTATTTTTGAGGGTCATTAAAACTATTTCCTTCAGTAAACTATATTATCTATGAAAAGAAAACCAGAATTCTGTAAGTTCTCTGAGATTTCTGAAAGTACAAAGGGAGAGATAGGGCAGATGATGCAGGGTTTGGATCCCCTGGCTAAAATAGAGCAGGTTGCACTCTATGGTATACTTCCATTTTTCTTTTTCTTTGTTGACCCTGGACATCTATGAAACATGATATTAGAGTTAAAAAACCCCAAATATTCATAACTTTTTGAAGTGTTTGAATTAGAGAGAAGGTCTAAGAATAACTTATAATACATGCTGTCAGAAAATGAGTCTGAAAGTCAAGGAATGTTATAGTCACGGACTCTACTCAGAAGAAAAAAAAGATGTACTGTAGATTATGCTATCTATCTCAAATGCTAAATAGGATTCACATTTTTCAATAACAGAGGCTTATGCTTTGAATAAAAAATCAAAGCTTACATATATCTCTATCATAAAAATTACTCTAAATAATTTAGTTAGACCCTAAAGTAAAAATCGGGAGCTTAAACACTTACAAGCAGTACCATGAAGATTCAGGAGTCCTGAAATCCATTAAATCTTTTTTCCACTCTGTGAAAAGTGCCATTGTTGTCCTGTTCTGATGATATGGTGCATATAGCCCAGCCCATTGCATTAATTCATATCTAGTTATATGTTCCTGCCTAATCAATCTATAAATAGCCCTCTGTAATCATATCATGTCATGTCACAGGCTGCCTCTCAAATGCAGTATCAGTCGCTCTTAGTACTGCTGGTGGTTTGTTCCAAACATGGTTTAAAGTCTTTCATTCTTCTTGTGCTAATATCTTCTAGACTTTCTCTTATTCACTCCAACATATTAGACTTCCAAATATCCAGGTAGAGGAGTAGGAATCCTTAGCATACACATGCTGAACTGGCCATGGCAGGCTGAGGTTTGTCTAGGTCTACCTTCTACATGGTTTCCCATAAAGCCATATATGTATCTAATTTTGAAAAAGTATGGAGAATTTAGAGCTGAGCAACTAACCGAGGGTAAATAATTTCACAAAGTTTGCATGTTTTTGGGTTGCTACAAATACCATCTAGCTTTTTTATCCTAAAATTATTCCAAGGCGAATTTTGGATATAAATCTCTTGAACATGCCCGATTTTCTTGAATTTCATGATATCTGAAATTCTAGACGGTGTTTGATGTTCTTCTCAGCCACAATTATGGTTAAGTAAATATTGGGAATAACTAGATATCTCTGTAGTTTTCTGCTTAAGATTCTTGGATTTAGAAGTAAGCCTTCCTGACAACAATCTGGATACAATGAACCCTAAAAGGAGTCAGTGTTGTAGTGTGTTTTTATATTTTGTAATACTTTGAAGTAGTTTTGTTTTGTGTTCCTATATTTGTCCCAAATGGTTTATCCCAGACTGTACTCCCCTCCCTTTATCTCTGTTATCCCTCCCCTGGGATGAGATCATCCCTAAACCCCCACCCTGGCTCTCTGTCAATCACTCAGCATCCCAGCCCCCCCATCCAGAAGTTTCGGTCCAAGTTGTCGAGTGATTTGCCAGAGGCCAGGGGTCAGCCCCCCAGGCCTAGTCCCATATGCTGTCCGATATGCCTGTCCCCCAGTATCTGTCCCCCAGAGATACCTATTGGTCAGTAAATGTTATCTGCTTTTGGTTTCCTCCCCCCTTTAAATGTGAACTCCGGACATCCCCCTGGGCTCTCGGCAGGAGGCCCCCTGGGGTGCAGGAGTTCCTCCGGGACTCCTAGAATAAAACCCTGGACTAACCCGTGCTGAGAGTCGGCCCTTTCTCTTCTACCGATGTCTCTGCTGTCTCTGCTGCGGCGAAGGCAACCAGCCTAAGTGCCCTCAATACCCTCGGGGCACAGAGAGTGTTTCCCTGCTGTCGGCCGTGTCGGGGCTGCCCTCCCCGGTGTCTGCCGACTCGGGACTGGCCCAGGGTTCCTGAGAGGCTCGCAGAGAGACTGAGACAGAGTCAGCACATTAATTTCATTTTTTAATGAAAATTCATTAAAAATTTAAAGAAGCATTCACAGATAGAATCCTTCTGTAAACATGCAAAACTTCTACAATTATAAGAACTTCATAAATTTGTGATTTAGGAGCAGCAGAATGGATACTAAAGAGGTAGCAACCTGAGAAGGGGTATGATAGGAAAAGGCTGCTAGAACATAAAATATAGATGGTCGAGCTAATGCTGTGTGTTGTCATTTTGTGGGAGTCCAGGTGCATAGCACATGTAAGAGTGGAGAAAGCTGCATTTCCTTCAGAGAGAGAAATTGAGTCTTTGTTCATTCCTTGGGTAAAAACGTTGCTGTGATTTACCACGACTTTATTAATTGTGTAAATAATTTTGATAATACACATACGTTTTTAACTAGTAAATATTTATTGCAAGAAGTTACTCGAACATTGTATCTACCTGTGTCTGTGGATACACATGTCTTTGAAGGGTTCATTCTTTCTGCAAAGGGAATGATTCAGTGACCCTGGAACAGAAATGTATATGTGATGAGGTGTGCTACTAAAACATTAGTTATGCTATCAGGAAACCACAGCTTGAAGGCTGTTGAGGAAAAACAGAGGATTGTAACAGAGACTCCTGTAAATTCAAGTATAGGATAATTGCAGAGGCCTGGAAAGTGCAAGGAAGGAACAATACTAGAGGTGCCAGGTCTATTAAGTGAGATCACAAGTGGTCATTTCATGGTCATTAATGAAATTCCATGCTGAGAGCCAAATGGAACTTTTTTCAGGGATAAAATAGAACAAAGAACAAGTATTACACATATGTGAATCTTACATTACAAAATAAATTTGAATACACCTAAGTGCTAACCACTGAGAAAAGAGCAGACAAGCACAGTGTTAGGGAATATACCAAAGTTCCCTAGGCAGACCCAGAGTGAGAAGGAATCATCAGCTTCAATGTTTCTCCACAGAAGAACTTGATGTAGTACCTTAACCCCCTGCTGATTCTTCTCAAAGCCTGGTACCCCCATTTTAGGACCCAAAGAGCAGAAAGAGGATGGAGATAATGCCAGAAAGAGATGTAAATACTAGAAAGTTTATGTGTACCTGTTTCAATGCCATCATTTTGAGGAGTAGACTGTAATAGCTGTAAAATTGCATAAGAGTTTAATTTGGAAAAAGGACGTCTAAAGGTAATCTAGTTGGATTGCCTTAGACCATTACCAAGCAGGTGACATTATTCAGGATATCTAGTTTTAAGTATCTCTAGGGGCAAGGAATTCGCTGCCACTTTGGTCAACCTGTCCTACCAACAAGATGAAACATTCTCTCCTAATTTAGAATTGTCACGTTGGAAATTGCACAGATTGCCCACCCTGTTATCACTGTACACATTGTCTGCATCAGATTGTGGTGGGTGTCTGTCATCCGGTACCATTAGGGGGAAAGCTGAGAAGAAACTTCACCTCATCTGAGTCAATGGTTAAGATGGAATCATGCCTCAGAAATCTGAATGCATTGCTTTCAATTTCTGGAAACACCATTTTATTCATGCTTCAGGGCAAAGCATCTTCTCATCAGCACATGCCCAGGAGTCTAAAAACAACTAATGAGCCCAGTGGTGATAAGTAGCTTACCTTTCATCCATAGCTATAATATTTTGTCACCACGACCTGACTGAATTTTCCATTTTACGTTAATAATGGGTAGAGCTGAAAAAGTTCAGTTTTCATGCACCACTTCCAACCTGATTCAGCAAATTTTTTGAATCAACAATATTTTAATTGCAGATCTCCTTGAGAAAAGTTTTTGGGGTTTGTTTTTTTGTGATTTTCTTGTTGTTGTTTTTAATTTTATCTAGAAGGAGCATAAAGGATCCTATTCTAGTTGGATGAATATCTAGACTGCACTACACTGTTTATGCCTAAAACAAATCCCAAGAGTTTTGAGAGTTTTCAGAAAACTGGGGAATTTTATTAAATTTAAAATTATTTATCAGGTGTATTCCACAACAACAATCAATAGAATTTATATTTTTAGGGAAAACATGGAATAATTTCAAATCACCTCTGTAAGGGCAGCAATGTTTGTGTTACTTGCAGCACAGAGTGCCTTCAGGTGACAAGACTTAACTTCTAGAAGAACTATGAAGCCCCAAGATAATATTTTTCTTCTGAAACTTCTTACAGTTTCTGACCAAAGAGGCTGAAAAAGTTGTTTTATGTACAGTGATCATTGGATGTGGATCAGTGAATTACATGAAGGAGTGCTTTTCAAAATAAACTGTAGGCACACATACACACTTTAAAAAAGTGTCTTAGATGAGAACATAATAACATTTTCATGGACACACAACTATTTTCCATTGGTATGTCTGAAAGCATTCTAATATTAATTAGAAAATTAATTATCAAATTAATTTAATTCCAAAGTTCCATTTAGCAAACTAAAAGGAGAAATAGAACAAAATCCCTGCCTAGTGATCCCACTATTGGCCTTACATGGCATGGAAGTGAGATTGTTTTTCCAGTCCAGAGGTAGGAAAATATATGTGAGCTCCTCACCTGTGGTCATGTGGTATTTACATGGACATAAGCAACTTATATTTCAGAAGTAACCCTGAAATGGGGAAAATCCTTAGGTTTTCACTTTTTCCAAGGACCTACCTCTTTCAGGTGTGTTATCTCTGGAAGGTTTGGTTTCTCGCTTTCCTGGTTCCTATTTTGAGTGACCCCCAGAAACAATGTAAGGAAGACTATAGAATACCTCAGCCTCTTTTTCAATGCTAAAGGAATGCAGACAGGTTGGAACCTACATTTTAAAAGCCAATTGTAATTCAATCATCTGAAAAGAGCTGCTTTCCCAAATATATCACTCCCCAAAAAAATATTTCTTAAAAATGAGCTGAGACATGAGTGAGTAAAATAATAAGTAAAGAATATTTCTCAATAACAAAAAAAGTTGGGTACTGAAAATGCATCTGTGACACAAAAAAGAGGTTTTTATTTCTCTTGCTCTAATAGTTTCAGTGTAACATGGTTGTAAACCAGCAGGCAGCCATAAACACCAATGGAGAGTGTTTAAATCAATATGAAAAAAACAGGTTTTCCAGCTGCAGCCTTTGCAATCTTAAAAGCAGCATTAAGAGGCAGAAGGAGCACATTGCATTCACCATACAATTTTCTGAGTGTCACAGAGGTTAAGAGGCTCCTTGACCATATCAGCAGGTAAATCCTCTATGTTCCAAACCCAGCAGGAACATCAGTAATTTACAGCAAAGGATCTGTGCACTATCTTCTGGTCTTCATCCATGAAGAGCATTTTTGTTGTCTAGGTGCTGTGCATGGTAGGATTTCCTGGTTTTTCTTAACATAGGAAAATTGAATTTGTTGCATAGGAGAACTTTTGATGTGCATACTTGAAATAAATCTCAGGCATCTCCGTTTTATTGCTCAGATTATTTTTCCAACAGTAAGTTTCTTAAGTTGTGTCTTTCCCTGTCTTCTCACTTCCCAAATGAATGGCAATTCAATTGTTTAACTCTGGCCTGCTGACAATATAGACTTTTTTTAGTTAAAAAATGAGTATATGATGTCATAACCACTTAATAGATAGGTGGCTGATAACTGCAGATAACTGACTGAGTTGCAGAAGCTGCATTCTTCCTCTTCCCAACATAATTTTTGTGAAATTTCAGTAAAGTATAAAATAATTTAATTTTTTATGGAAGAAACAAGGGACTTCTGCTCATGAAGAAGTGCTAAGGACCTATTCTCCTGGGTTTTATGGTATTGAAAAATACATCTGCAAAAAGGATGTTGAGGAAATTCCATACACATGTGCTAATTGTGATAAACAGACTCCAACAACACTTAGTTTCAGAAATAAAACTGCTCTGAATGATCAGCCTCTCAAACTTCCATGATAACACATTGACATCTGTAGAACAGATGAACTATTTTTTTACTGTTTGTATGTCAAATTAGGAGATGGGTGCTGTTTGTGATATTTAACTGATTTTTGATAATTTTATTGTTCTTCCTAAAAAAGGGTTAATGATGATACTGATGGTCTTCCTTCCAAGAAAGAATTCCAAGATTGCAGCTGCATTGCCTGGGTTACTGGAGTTTTAAGAGTTCTGCAGGATTTCAACTTTGAAGAAGATCTATTTAAAACCTGTTAACTAATGAAAACTTTTTGACAGTCAGGAGATATTTTCACAGAGGCAGAAATTACTGTACTTTTAGGGATCTAACTTGAGTATGCTACAGAGGAACAAACTTAGAAAAAAAAGTCATTTAAAGCAGAAAAAGGTAGACAAAGGTGGATTCTTATATAGTCAGTGTTCATTCATGGTTATTATGTATAATGGGGGTTTTGTGTGTTTGTTTTTGGACACAGGTTTGAGCAGGTTAGAAATACCTTCATAATGAAATTATCTGAAAAATATGAAGTTCATACATGTAAGGATAAAGGATCTGGAATTGGTTTTATTAATACTGCTAAAGCTTCACACATAAAAATTAAGAAATGCTTTTGATAAATATTTATATGGAAATAAGCTGATTTTGGTCTTCCAAGTTTCCATCATTGTTGCTCAACCCTTGTTTCACTGGTAAAAACTTATTTGCATTCTCTTTTTCCAAAAGCTGTCAATTTCTGTATCTTTGTCTGACACCTATAAACAAATCTGTCAAGGTGGATGGAGGAGAGGAGTAGCTGGGGCAGAATTACACAGCTGGTATTGACACAGACTCATATGAACAGTTATTTGCAGGGTCCATAGTTAAAGGCATACATGGATTCTAATGGCAAATGTTGCTTCCAGGGAAAAAAGGGAAACAGTTTTGAAAGATCTATAAATCATTGAAAACTACAGAAATTCATTTAAATGACAAAGGTCCTAAACTGTCACAGTACATGTAAAGAAAAACATCAAATTGAAATCTGAACGATCAGGTCAGCCTGCTAATTTAAAGCTTTTACTGTGTCCAGGTTCTTAATACCTGAAAGCAAATTGTTCTGTAATGTAGGACTCATGATGATGTTATGCCATAGATATGTTAATACTATGCAACTGCAAAGACAGAGTGTTTCAAGAGCACACACAAAGTATGCTCTGTCATGGACTGGAAATACTAGTTAAGTATAAAGCAACCAACATGCTATGTTATTAAGAGTTAAGCTTTTTAGTTTTCAAAGTGTCACACTTTGAAAGGTAATTTAATGCTGCTGAAGTTAGAAGCTGTTTTTAGGTTTAAAGTTGCCAACTATACTGCACACCTGCACCACATAATTTTACAAGGCATTCTGGTCCTTTTTTCTCATTATATCAGACAGTGTGTGTGTATGTGTTAAGGTTTTTTATTCTTATAGCAGAAAGATAAAGTATTCACAGCAGGTTATCTGCCTTAAAAAGACAGCAAATATTACTTCATGATATTGAAAGCACACACAAAATCATCTTGGTAATTTTTTTCTGATAAAAGATGTTGTGTGACAAGGTTTGTCTTACATACATCTTAATAGCCATGAACATATCTGCTATTTTTACATATTTTCAAAATCATTTGGCCCCTCTGCTATATTTTCATTTCAAGTAAATGAAGGTTTTTAAACTACTGAAAGGGGCAATGAAATTTTTGTCATCTGGCAAGTTATATGAAACTGTGTTCTTTGAATTTTAGTTATAAGAATGAAAAGAAGAGGAAAATTCCTTACCAGTAATTTCATGTCTTCTACTCCAAACAGAATTATGGTAACTTTAATGCTGTGACAGAAAAATCTGAAGGAAACAAAACACATAAATCGCTACTGAGATAAACTTATGCATGTAAATTTACTTTATTTTATCATGTTGTATACAGAAAGGTTATCTGTTATTAGCTGACATAAGTGCATCTGCAAGGAGCACTTGAAAATGTTAATTTATTTGAGAGAAAATTAAAACAGCTTCTTTTCTGAATCTCTGAACTCACAATAAATTGAGAGAATTGCCTAAGCAATTTATTTGGTGAGATGATCTTTTAAAAGTGCATTTTCAACATTTCTCTTCCACAGGATTTCTAATCTGTTATAGGTAAAACTCAGGGTTGGCAAAAGACTGTTTCCATGGGCACTGAAAACTGCAAAACATTTTTTTATCTTGTATGTCCCTTTACCAAATAATGGTCAGATGGAATCCTTGGGAAATATGTCTCTTTTCTAGAGCTGAAAGTCTCTCTTTCCTAAGGAAGGAATAATGAGAGTGAGTGCCTTGTTGAAATACTTTTTAGGCCATTGAATTCCAAGTGCTGTATAAGAATGCAGTCTTTTGTAGTTTAATTTCAGATTCTCTCCAGAATAAAGAATTCATCACAGGTGAAAATTGAAAACAGTGGCTGAAAGGAATGAAGTTAGTACAGAAACCTTTAAATGCAAAAAGGTTCAGATTTTGTTCACTGTGATTTTCAGGGTAATTGCAAATCATTTTTTAACCTATTTAAACCAATTTCCCCATCTTCAGTTACTCCTATTGCTCTTACTGCGTGTTTTTTCCTCTTGCTTTTGTACTGACAGTAGCACATTTTACTTAATGACTCCTACATTTTGTTTTTCCTTTTTCATTTATTCAGTTCAGAGGACACTTTGGTGTTTTACTGGAAAAGAAGAACTATCAAAATTTATAGATTATGTTAATTTTTAAATTATTAATAATAATGTAGATCTGCAATAAAAATGCAATAGCTAAGGAATGGAAATGTTGAATTTCCTATTTCTAGTCTTGTAAACATATGAAATTTAAGACACATGACCATTATAAGAGGGTTGAATTTTAAATTTGTTCTCTCCTCTTTGAAGGAATTGACCAAACCCCCAGTGACAGGAGTATTCAAAACTCTACCTCATATTTTAAATTGCCAGCATAATCCAGAAAGTTTCTATTTCTAATACATTTTAAAAGTGGAAAAATTCTAATCATAGCCCTCATAAGAACAATTCTTTCCTTTTTTAATAGATTAGATTAATTTCACTGTTGTAACTCAGAACATGAGGAAAAAACCTTCGTACTTAAGGCGGGTAGGCTTTCAGTACAGCTGCCTTGGGGATGGAGGGAATTGAGCAGCTTGCCCTTGTCTCAGAGGGCCCTTCTGTAGTGGGGTTGCTGAGGGCTGAAGAACAAAAAGTGTGGATCTCTCCCACAAGGAGCACCATCTGAGACTCCCTGACTCCCTTCCATACACTCATTTGGTGACTCGAGAGCCAAGGAGTGATCAGTAGAACCCAATCACCCTTTAAGAATCCCACCCTGGGTGCCAAATAGGATTTGTGGTTTAACTCCAGCTGGCAGCTAAATACCACTCACCCTGATGCCCTGCCCTGCTGCCCCCAGTGGGGAGGGGAATTGGATACAGATAAACCACATGGATGCAGATAAGAACAGTTTAATACCTGAAATAAATTCTTGAACTTCTTGTGCTTGCTGGCAGAGCATGGGTAACTGATAAGTCCTTGTCTTAGGGTAAGCATTGCACAGCAACAACTAAACCAGCTGTGTGTTATCAACATTATTCTCATACTGGACCCAAGATACAGCTCTGTTCCAGCTACTAGGAAGGAAATGATAGCTGGAGGCTGTCTTAGGCACAGCAATTATAAAATTTTGACTCTTGGGGAAGTAAGAGGCATGCCAGCAGAGATGCCACTTTGAACTTACAGAATAGAGTTTCAGTAATTATTTTCAGTACTTATTTTCATTATTTCAGCCCCTGTTCCTAATTTTAGTCCCTGTTAAAAATCCTCTGAATTTGACAAATTCACAAATTAATTGAAAAATATAATAATTTTTAAATTTATAAAATATTATGCTTAGAAATCTGAATTAATTTTTAATTTTTTTTACAATGTCAAATCTAGGCATTGTCTAAGTAATCAATTATTTATGAATTACTTCACTGTCTTTGTGGTCCTATTTTTCTCAAGTGTCTCTTCAACTGAGTAGTGTACCAGCATCCAAAGTATATAATAAATCAGTGAGTAGTATTCACCTCATCATACTCCAGGTCACACAATCTATCATTTCTGAGAATTCCCATTAACTCTTGTGGATTAGTAACCTGAAAATGTGCTTTGTCATTGAAATAAGGGAAGAAAATGCAAGGAGAAAGAAGTCTTTTATAGGTTGCAGTTCTCAGAGCAGGATAACCTTGTCCTGAGAGAGACCAGTAACATTTCCCTCTGGAACTCTTGAATTTCTCTTCACATGCTGATTGTATTTTACAAAGTGTTTGCATTTATTATGTTAAGCATGCATTGAAGCATTATTTATTTTTTTAATCTTACCTGATGACAGAGGGAAAGAAGCAGAGGGGAATAACTTGTGTTGGAAATTTCTTGGCAGCAGCTGACAGCAGTCACGATCTGGAAATTGATCCTGAACCATGTGAACCACTGTTAAAACACTGTGACCTGTTTTGGTCATTCAGGTAGAATTTCTGTTCCTGAAAGACAAGTAAAAATACCTGGAAAAATAGGGGGAAAAGGGATCATTCTTCAAGAGAGGAGCAGCAGTTTAGGAGAAAGGCATTACCTGACTATTTCCTGTACTCTATTTCCTGTACTCGTCACTAATTCAGGCTAAATGCTTTGGTTTGCCCCTTTTGTGACATGAAAAGTCATTTATTACTCTAAATGCAGTTTCAGGCTTTGTGTCAGCTTGTAATAGTGCAGTTTATCACCACAGCAAGAGGGAAAAGCACAGAAAAATTAGGTTAATCAATAGCACTGCAGTGTGTTTGACATTACATTCAGGAAAGGTTTAGCATGTCATTCCTAACTACAGGCCATAAACTGCCTGAGGTCTGTGCATGCTCTTGATGTGAGTGCTGGCTCCTCATGCGGATCGAGGGCAGAACACAGCTTTAAGCTTCTGCTAATCATGCACCCCCTGCAGACATCAAGCACCTTGGATTGGAAAAAACGTGACACAACTGCTTTCAATTTTCCCTCTCCTGAATAAAAAAATAAAATTATAATGTTTCTAATTGGAAGACCTAAAATTGCTAACCAAATGTTCTGTTTAAAACTTATAAACAATTTTTTTCCTTAACATTTAAAACCATTCAGTGTTTGGTAGGCAGGGATTTGTTGGAGGCTGGTATTTGGGGTTTTATGAGCATTTTGGTACTTTTACGCTGGATCAAGGAAGGAAATGACAAACTGACAACGGAAAAAATATTTGTGAGGCACTTCAGTAGTAAGGGATAGGATGTATGATAATATGCTTACAACCAAAGGGAACTTAGGGGGGAAAAAACCTCCTACTCTTTGTACTGCAAAATCACAGGACTTCCAGATATGTGCAGGTTCACATCTGTGATTAAAAAGATATATTATTCCCTTATTTGTCAAAATAATATATGCTCTTATGCAGAAGGCATTATTTGAGCAAATGCCGGTGATGGCTGTGATGATGCTTTGTGATGACAATGACAACCTTATGATGCATTTTTATAACACTGGAAGTTACGCCCCCATGTCTTTAGACTCAAAACTTCCTAGTCTTGCATATTGTAATCCTCTGTTAATTAGGTAGTTTCCACCCTTAACTTATTTTCTAAAAGCCACAAGTCTGTTTGAAGTTTGTTCAGAGCAAGAACTGAGCACTGTGGGTTTTAACATTGTACAAAGCATTGCTATAATTTAAAACATATTTTATATCAGTTATTTTAAATTACATGTTCTTGAAGATATGTCATCATTTGTGCAAACCTCAGTAAAATATTCTTCTTTTTTAGAAGAGTTACTTGTAAAGTTTATACAATTATGTAGTCTGAGATAAAGTTCAAAGACTCAAGGATGAATATCATTCAAATTTACAGAAGCCTGCAGTCCAGATCCTTGATAGCCTTAAAGAGACATTACTTCGCTGAAATTAATGGAGCTATACAGACTTGTTCCAACTCAGAAACTGTACTGGAATGTTTATCTAAAGATAATGTAAAAATCTTTCATCTTGAAATTGAGTAAGGTAGTTCATAAATATAGGCTTTCTTTCAAGACTTTTGGTATGAGTATAATTTTCATTTGAATGAGGACAAAAGGGCTACTCTCAGCATAAATTAGAGATGAAACAGGAACAGGAAAAAAGGACAATTAGAAAGATACACTGACAACTGATAAAACTTGAGTACAAGTGAGATATATTCATTAAATAAACCATGAGTGGAGTTCTTATGTGCTACTAAAATATCAGGACCTAAGGTTTATTTCTGAATTATTTTTCTACACACATTTTTTATACATTAAAAAGTCCCCTTCGCAACTGTAAATAAATTTATTTTAAAGTCACAAGGGGATTTTTATGACCACTTATTCTGAACTTTTATATAAGGCCTGACCCATCCTCTGAAGCAAAATAATACAATTTCCTCCTGTATTTTTATGGTTTTGGGTTTTTTTTTTAACAGTATTTTTAAAAAGTGAGATGTGGATTTTACTGGGAACAATGTCTCATACTATGATTTAACTGTAGGGCAACCTCAGGCACACACTCCTGCTATTCTTTTATCTCTATTATTTGGAGAATGGGTAACATTTTGTGGGATAGGCTTTCCAAAGGTTTTCAGCGCTTGCATTTTACATGCTAGACTATTTTTGATTCCTGTAAACATTTATTCAGAAGTGCTTATAGATTAATTTCTAAAACGGGTCTGAAAGAATTCCACATTTTAATTGGCATATTGAATAAGTAAGTTTGGTCTCTCATAGACTGCTATAATAATTATTAAACATGATTGAATACATATTTCTGAAAATGAGGACAACACTCAGACTTCCAGCTCTTAAATGTACAGTGCTTATAGCCACTTATTTGTATGAATTTGCTATATCAATGTGCCATTTGACAGAAAAAAGACAGAAGCATATTCCCTATTCAGTTAATCATACATATATATACACACATAAAGATATTTCTCCTAAAGGAACAAGTTCTGTTGACATATTCAGGCCCAAGTATGATATGTTCATTTTAAAACCAAGTTCAAGGAGTCTAGCTTTGATTCTGGATGAAATTATGCGGAGAAATTTTGTATTTGTAAACCAATTGTCAAATTCAGTGAGAATTTAGAGAATTGAGAGGATAGTAATATGACCAGGGTGGCAATAAAGGTGCTTAGTGACCTCCTAGTGAATCACTTAGTCTGGAGGCCCCTTTAAATGCTGGCAACAGTGCATCTGCAGTGAAGCTCGTAGGCAGTCTTTGAGCATTTTATTCTGGCAGCTAATGATAAACCCACTGTGTATTTTATCATATCAACACTGTGTATTATATTCCCTGGATAATGGCCAAAGAGAAAAGCATTTATCTACCATGTGCATCTACTTAAAAGCTGGAACAAATCTCCATTTTTATTAGAAGAGTCACTCACTCATGGCCTTCATTTTTACATAGCAAGTGCACATTATTTTCTGGAGTATTTATATGGATTATACTCTTTTCTGAAAAGTCTACATTAGGAAGGTGATACTTTATTAATATCAAATGAAACCTTGTTAACCACTTAAAAGATAAAATGGAATGAAATTCTGTAACTGTGCCTTTTGTACCTAGAGTTTGCATCACTTTTTCATATGCTACACAGCATCTAAGGTAATTTAAACAAGTTTTATACTGCCTTATGATGCAATGAAATAAATAAGTGGAATGATAATCATGGTGATTGTCTAGGTATGAAGACTGGAAAACTGAGACAGGAACTGTTTGCCAAATTCTAGGAGACTTTTCATAATAATAAATAATTTACTGAGTTTTAAGTGATTTATCATCTGTGGAAACAACAAAATTCAGAAATTCCAAGTGAGGAAAAATGGTGCCATTAAACTGAAAACTATTGGAACCCAAGGTTGGGCCTATGGAGAGTTATTACCAGAGATGTGTGACATTTTGGGATGCTGTGTTAAGTGTATATGGATTATTTTGAAAAGCACTGGTTTTAATTTGTAAAGATTTATATGCAATTCTAGTTAAACAAGTCTACTTACACCACCTGGAAACTCCATGAATGATGCAGAGAAATTCTCTGTATTTTGTTAATACAGTACCTGAACAGATAGGAATGTTTATCAGTACTGTTTAATACTGGATTGTTTGACAACCAGACAGGAAGGCATGACTTCAGGCAAGTATTTAATTATAATTTCTCTGTTTATTTAATGTGTTTTGAGCTATTTTAATTAGGCAGATTATACATCTATAGCTAGAAATTGAAAGAACAGCATTTGAAAGGAACAGGCTGAAAATATAAGATTTTCTTACACCACAGCAAAAATATTTTGTGATGTTTAAAATGAAGAAAAGCAAACAGCTCTGTTCTCCTGTGCTTGAGATATAAAGTACCAAAGCTTAACTGAGTGTAGATGACTATAAAGGAAATGCTGGTCTTCTATATTCATCCTGGTGTTCAGGAACTCTGAATATTTTTAAGCTATAGTGTTGATTTAAGCAATTAACTACTGGTGTATGTCTATGTTAAGAGACTTATTACAGATGTATGTCTATCTGTCTTCAATCAAACATGAAATGAACTTATATCTGCTTGCAAAAGATTATGTAGATGAACCATTATAATGTTAATGGTAAACCAGGTCATTAGAGAAGAAAATAAAAAATTACTCACATTCTTAAAATATACTACAATTTTTGAAAATCTTGAAAATAATGTTGTTTCCAGCATCTCACAATAATAAATCCAAAGGGGATCTCCTGGTAGATGAGAATCTTCAAGCTATGAAATAATTTATGTTTGCCATTTTCAGAGACCATGAACTTTCATTTGATCTTGATTTTAAGCCTGTACAGACTTTGCCATAGTACTTTTCATGAGAGAGTAATTCATTATCCTTAATAAAGGCACACTGACTGGGAGTCATTTGTTCTTCACTGACTCCATTACATATATGACTTAATTAAACCTGTCTTTTCATAGCTAAATCGAGATGAGATGAGATGAGATGAGATGAATCCCACTTTTGCTGAGTTTCTCAAAACCTATATCAAAAATTTTCCTTCATGGAGCTTATTCTATCTGTGTTCCTAAGACAGGAGCTTGAAAATGATAAATGCTGCAGAACAATGACATTTTGATTTTTTTTTCCCTACTGGACTGCTGTTGAAACATTCACATGAATTTCTACCTTATAAGGTTTAGCCAGGCAGGGCATGGTAGGATCATTTTCTATGCTGAAATATCAGAGATAATATTACTGCCATGGACAGAAACACTGAACATAAAATAAAAAAGTTTCCAAAGCATTTTGAATAGAATATACGTTTTCACCAGTTTGCCCTGGCATCAGTTCAGTTTCACCTATATGCTATTAGTGATGTAAATCAGTGTTCTACCTCCTCTAAGTAACAAATTATATACGTGTTTGTGCATATAAATATTGTATGTATGGAGTACTATATCTATACATTTCCAAAGAGGAACATGCTATCTTTCATGGAATATCTGTGATTAAATCAAAAGCTTTTAGTACATTATACCAAAGTATAAAATATTGTATATATGGATATATTTATAAAGTACTTAAACATCTTCATCTGATCACAGCTGCTCCATTTGTTGTGCAGATGTACTTGCATTTTAATCTGCAAAGCCTCAAGTTTGTGAAAACTTTGACTGGTGAAATCATGAAAAACATATTTCAAGGTTTTATCTTCCCATTGCTTAAGAAATGCTATGAAACATGATGTGAGATGTGGAATGTTCCATCAAGTTGTATAAATAAGTGAAACCATTTGTCCTTCTGATCCCCTTGCATGTAAATGCTGTCAGGATAAAATTGCTGTTAAGAAAATGGAACATAATTAGACCTGACTTATTCTAAATACCCTCAGTATAACTCAGACTAAGGAAGCTTAATATTTGAGAGTAGGCAATTAAGATAGCAGTCTTTTTCCTTAACATTTCTCCTCAATATTTTTTTGTCAAGCAGTTTGAATTGTTTATATTCTGTAGAGCTTCTGAATATAATATGACAGGAAAATCCTGACATTCACTGGGGCACTGGTAGTTTAATGTGACTGCTACTACAAGAGAAAGGTCCACAATAATTCTGCTACTCCTCTGAAAATAAATCTTTAAACCAACAAAGAACTGAGATTAATTCATTTTGCCTGAGTATGAATAACTAAGACATAAAAATTTGGATTGCACTTGTTGAACTGTTGTAAAAAGAAAGAGAAATACATTCTTTGATACAAAATTAAACTAAACAAAACCTTTTTTTTAAATTTAAATTGAAATTTCCAAATGCATTAACTTTTTTATTTAGATTGTAGTCCACTGAGGTAAAAACTTAATATAGTGTCTAGAATCTGCAAATGCATACTATGGAGTCTTCTCTCTGCTACTCCAGTAAAACCAGAAATCTGCTTTTAAGTGCATATTTATTTGTCTTTATGCCACTTAGGATGAAACTGTGAAAATACTGAAAGTAATTTTTATTCCCTTCTTGATTTGACAGGTTACTTTCCTGGGCATTAAATTTTGAAATAAAAAAGATAAACTTGAGAAAACAGCCTATGTATACAGGTCACTTTATCCCAAATTATGAGGGGAAAAAATAGAACTAATTTTACCTGCTCTACTTGGATTTTCAATTGTAGAAATCTGTAAGTAATTATGAAGTAATAGGATACAATTAGTAGTATTTTAGATACTGTGTCTAATAGTAGGCCTTCCAGCTCAGGATATTTTATGATTCCATAACTCCATGAACTGAAATTATGCCTATTCATTGGAAGTCAAACAGTGGTGCAACATGATGATTCTTATCAAACTTTTGAATTGCTTTAAACATCTGTAAATCAAATCAAGCACAAACTGTCTCCTCTGGAATAGTCCAAATACTTAATCTTGTATCTTTTAGTTACAGTGTAAGTACAGTGTAGTTCTGAAGCTGAACAGAATTTTATTACTGTGAGCATTTTGTGCATTTTTTAATTTCCTGGTTTTGCCATGTCTCAATTTCCTTACTTCAAGTTTTTATTTCATTCACATTTTTTTACCTTGGAGTCATCTTAGTTCTAACTGAATACATTAGATTCCTTTGTGGATGCAAACATAATACATGAAACAGCAGGAATAACCAGAGTAACCCATCAAATCAGACAGATTTTAAGGTTTAATTATATGTTATATGACAGTCATGACACATATCTTTACTGAATGTTGCTAAGAAAGATAAAACACTACATGAAATATGAGAGATTCATCAGAGTATTTGTGTATTTTTGTCATTTGGAAGGGCAAATGATGATGAAGAAAAGATTGTTCCAGCTGTTATGGCTAAATTCCTCTATGATGACAAAAGAATTCTTTAAGCTTTCCTATACTGTTTTCGTGGGGTTTAGTATAACACTGCTAAGAGTGGTGAGGTTAGAGATATACTCACTCTTAAGGTCTTCAGCTGAGTGAAAATAAATAGAAAACACAAGTAAGAAATGCAAAACTAAGCTTTTCTTGGATGATTCTGATTAATTCCGTGCCAAATTAGCAAAAAAAAACCTTTTGCTTCAGCATGATGCATTTGACAAAGTACTCACAAAGAATATGAATAGGGATTTATGCAAACACTAACAAGGGAGTGAGGCAGCGGGATCGAAACTACTCCCATTTCGAGGTGGGGGCAGTTATACAAAGCTCAGGAATTTAAATTAGTAATAATTAGATGTCAGAAATACATATTGATAAAATCATGACCAAAACAAAGATTGTGGATCCTTAGGTCTGCTGCTAGGTAACTGTCCTTGATTTTTTTTAGAAACTCCAGCTTTATAATGCTTGCTAGACTTCATAGGATAGATGTAGTTTCTTTTCCCTAAGTGATTTATGATTCCTACATCACATGCAAGAATCATGAAGATTCACTATAGCTCTCTGTTTAAACTTCCTGCTAGTCCAGACAGAGAAACGGGGTTGGAATCATTCCTCATGTGCCAGTAGATCTGTCCCTTACAATGAAGGGGGAACGGATAATTCACAAAGAATGACTGATTGACTGAAATCAGATCATCTTTCATATTCATGAAAGCTGACATGAATTTTAAAAAATCTCTTCAGATGTGATTTTTTTTTCCCTAAAAATATTTTTTGAATATTAGAGTTAATACTTCCTGATAGTATTTTTCAATCTGTTACAGTATATTAATTATTTGAGAGATTTGATCAATTAACTAAGACTTGTAAGGGTTTGGGTCGTTTGTCTGATATCAAACAAGTTAATTTTGTTTTGAAGGGACAATTTCTTAGTCATAAAAATATTTCAAATATTAAAAATTAGTTTTGTTTAAATATACTAATGATAATATATTTTTATGTATACTTATTAACAGAAATTTAAGAGTTCTTCAAACACACAAGAAAATATTTCCAAATTTTCCAATATTGTAATTATTTTTGCTTTTTATTGGATAACTTCTTTAAAAATATTTGACTTTTCAGAATATTGGAATATCCTTTTTGTCTCATGTTTTCCTTCTCTGGTGTATGCTTTCTGTCTTCCTCTACTTGACTGCATATCCAATCATTTTTCTTGTAGCAACCAATGATCTCAGAATTTTTGATATATTTATATGTGTATTGGAAGAAGACATTTAGGATACTGAAATGGCAATGTACTGCAAATTTAGTTTAGCTAATATTTTCCTCACTTTGAACAATATACGTTATCTAAAAGTAAATATTTTAAGAGTCTCATTGAGCAATTTTAGTTTTGACAAATTAGTTTTAAAAACTCATGGATTTTAATTCATGGAAATAAAAAAATTCTGAGCTATTCTTGCTGAAATTAATTAGGAGACTGAATATCTCCTTGAGAATACTGTGTCTTGCTTGTCTCACCCTTTTCTTCATTTTTGGCTTGTATCCTCCTGAAGATTGTATCCTGAAATGTATCAGCCAGACAAGAATCATGATGTGGCAGTGAGGGCACCCCAGCAATATTTGGAAGGACTGACAGGCCTGAAAAGGTTCAACAAACACAGAGAAACAAAAGAGCTCAAAGATAAGAAGCAGAAGAATTTAAAGAAACCCTGTAGAGGGTTTCTTTCTGGAGAAGTTGAGGATCTTTTTATCAAAAATATTCAGCAGACTGCTGTTATAAAACTGAAAATGTTAAAAAAAAATTAAAAAAACCCAAACAATCAATTTATTAGGTATGGTATCATAAAGTATCATGCTTTGGAAGTATGTCTTACAGAATCTATCTGCCACAAGAGAAGAAAAAGGATTTGTTTCAAAGATAAATTTCTATTAAAGCTGGCAATTTGTCAACCAGGAATTACTTCTGCTTAAAAGACTATTTATTTATTACAGTACGAGTAGAGACACTGAAGTGCTGTGACCATGGAAAATTAAATGTGACCCTTGTACCAGAGGACATATTTCCAGGAGACATTGTCACCAGTGAGACTTCACACAGAAGCTCATTTATATTGTGTTTGTTGTTCTGAAGTACTAAATAAAAACAGTTACTGTTTTTGTTTAATAGACAGATTTACAAGACCTATGTTGCTAACTAAAAAGTTGGAAAAATTGTCTTATTAGGGGAAACTGAAGGGCAGAAAATTAAAGTTTATGTGGAAAAATCTTTGCACTTTATAAAATACATCAATTTGATATGTGCTAGAAAAAAAATCTCTATCTGAAAAATAATGCTGGTATAGGGAGAGATGGATATAAAGTGGTGATGGGTACAAACATTCAGACTGTAAACTAAAATCGTAATTAAAACTAGGGGAAAAGCATTTTAAAAGCAAAAAACCTCTACCTCTTAGTTTATATGGTGAGAGGAAAGCCTGTCTCTAAAGTGGAGCCTGAATGATGTCTGAAGTCAGCTAAACTGCGTACATGTCATCAACATTGTGGAGACTGGACTTAATGATCCACGATCCCTCTTATAATGCTGGGTCCCTGGTTTTAAAGGCATCTTCATGCAATCTAATATATTGCTCTTGAAACCCACAAACAAGCCTGAATACTTAGAAATTGAGAAATAAAACTGATATCCTTAAGGATAAACATCGGGGACTTCCTACAGGATATGCCAGTGCTGTCATTAAAGACATTGATGTATTGCAGCTTCTCTGTCTCTGAAACTGATGAGTGGTATGAAATGTCTGCTCAAGACCTATGTGACATTAGTGAAATGAAATTTTTGGAATATAAATCCCTTGCCATTGGCAGAGCACAGAATACCATTCCTCATTTTATTAATTTCTGACTCAGGAAAGGCACTCCACAGTTTTGCTGATTATTCTGAAGCATTAAACTTTCATTTTTTGGTTTCTCCAGATAAAAAATAATGGCATGGGTCTGTGTCTTGGTTTAAAGACAATTTAAGAGACAGATGCTCCAAAATTATTTACCTCCCCTTTAGTTTTAGCAAATGCCTTTCCTCTAATAGGGAGAAACAAGTATGAGTAGATATAAATCCCCTATATTTACTCAAAAAAAAAATAGCAGCAGGCAAGAGAAATAATACTAATAATCATTGGTTACAAAGTTTCTGAAAGCTCATGAGCTCCCTGGGAATTAAAATAAACTAAAAATGCCAAAAAAATGCTGCCATACTCCACAGATGACTGTGTGGGAAGACAAACACGGTGGCAGCCCTTCTCCTCTCCTATGAGTGCAGAGAGATAACAAAGAGAGAGGGAAATAAAAAAGCCAACATGACACAATTACCAAAACTCCCCCACACAACAACCAAAAGCAAGGACAAAACAAAAAGAAAAGCCTGGAGTCCAAAAATATATTTATTAGAATACAATAATATTTTGGGTTACCCAGGATAGGTCAATACAGATGAGGAAATCAAGAGGAAAATCCAATACTTCCTATGAAGAATGAATTTTCAGGCTTATCAAATAAAGCTATAGCATGGACCACAAGGGTTTGTGGTGTAGAGGGCAAATACCAGTGCCAGTGGGACACAACAGGATCTGTACTGCAAGATCAGATGAGAATGCCTGGCAATACTCAGGGAGTTTAGTACTTTGGGGCAGTCTAAGTAGCATCCCCTGTGGTGACACAGCCTGGATACAACAGGTAATAAGGGAAGAGTGTGAGTATAAACTGTTGATGTGAACGAACTACCTTATTATCTCCCTCTGAGTAAGAGGATTTTAGCCAAAATTGATAATGCTGTGAGGAAACCAACAATGGTGACAATTACTCAAGATGACCATCAATCTGATTAAACAGTAACAAAATTGCTGCCGAAAGCAAAGGGTCAGCTGAAGTAGGAAATGAAATGAAATATAAAAGAGCAAACATTTGTAAGAGTAGGAAGTGACCTCATAATGGGAAGAGGGAAAGAACAGTATTTAAACCTGTTTTAATGCTGGCAGAATTTTCTCCACAGCATCATAACTCTGCCTTGGCTAGAAAGAGATGAGCAGAGAGTGCCCAGCCCAAGCAGTGACAATGTGGGTTGCAATGAGATGGAGACCCACAACTGGGGTTTGCATAGGTGACCTAGTACAGGGAGCCTTTTTTCCACTGTGGGGAGCCATTTCTCCACTGTGGGCATTATGAGATATTAGGGATTGTCATGGTTATGTATAAAGCTGGAACATCTGCATATTGAACAAGAGATGTGCATAGAGAGAAACACCCTGGTTCTTTTCAGGTTGAGCAGTTTTCCCCTTTGATATCTGCCTTTTTTTTTTTTTTTCTGTCTGTAGGTATTAATACACAGGAGACACCAATAAAACAGACAGACACCCCAAGACCTTGCCTTCAAGAAACCCTACCTTTCAGCATCTTTCAACTGTGAAAATGTTAGAACTTCAAAATAGCTTATCCTGACCCAGCTTCTGGATGCATTTAAAAAGTATCATATCCAGGGCTTCCTAGTTTATAATCCCTTGAGAGCAATCCATTTTCTTGTCTTTGTAAAGGTTTTAACTTAGCAATCATTAACCATCTTTCAGCTTTCTCAACAGTCTCTTTATGCCTACCAGGGTGGTCAGTGGAGTTTCCAAAGAAACTTTTCCTATACATCTTACGAAGGATTTCTTACCAGCTCCTTCTCTGTAACTCCTCATAGAGTTCCAAACACTTGATGGATTTTCAGCTGAGCCACCTGCTTGAACAGTGTTCTGTAGTCCCAGGGATGCTGGTCTCTAGCTGAGACCCAAGAGGTTGCTCAAATGGTACAGCAGATATTTGCACAATTAAATATTATCTTCTTCTGATTGGGGGACTGTGGGGTCACAGAGCTGAGGGAATCATAGACCAACAAGCACTAATTCAGAAGTCATTACTTTTTGTGTGCCACCTGAAATTATGGATTTCAAAACACTCCACAGGAAATTTCAGAGCAGCTAAAGATGGGATTACAAGTGCTGTGTGCAATAGCAGAGCATGAGAATTTAGAAGCATACTTTCAACCCTCTGGAAGAATGGCTGGCCCCATTTGTAACTCAGTTCCCAGCTTACTCCATGCAGAGCTCTTGCAGATCTAGCTATCAGATCTGCTGAGAAGTAAAAGAGCTTGACCAAGTTAAAGTTCATTAGTTGGATGAGAACTTCTATAAACATTACATACCACCTATGTTTTCAGAGACACAGGGAAAATTAAAATGTTTTCCAGAAGTGTCAGGGAGAAATGAAAATGTCGTATTTCTGAATGTCAGAAGCAGCCAAAAAGGTGCAATTCGTTTCTTCTTGTTTAAACCTAGTGCACCTTAGCACTGACCTCAGGTCTTTTTCACATTTCCTGAACTAGTTCCACTTAGATTAGGTACTTCATTATTATACTAGTTACTACTCCACTTATTTTCCTCTCACTTTTGACTTTATATATGATTCAGAGTCAGATAAGCCCTGATAGGTGTTACTTCCCTTAGCCATCTAGCCACAACCTGGACAAGACTTGAAGTTAAGCCTCAATTTTAACTTCTTGAAGAAATAATTAAATCAGTGTTAGCAGCAGCCCATGTGGAAATTGTCTGCCTAGTAATTCATTACCACCAGCCTGTCTCTAATTTGCCAGTGTGCATGGCACCCCTACAGAAGTGTGAGAGAGGCAACAGATCATTTATATAAATTAAAATCAATAGGGGGCTGAGTACAGAGCCCAGTAGAATATCCTCTGGGCAAGTGGAAATTTTAAAGACTAAGGACCTAATCTTAGCTGCTTGACTTCTTTCAGCAAGGTAAGACTTAAAGAGATTAATTATAATTTATGAAATATTAATACCTGGAAAGCTTCTGAGCACAGATACCGTATTTCAGCAGAGTCAAAATGAAGGCTTTTTCAGGTTTCAAAGTACAGTGTCAACATGGCAAACTTTTACAGCTTTAAAAAGCTTATTGTTTTCAATATCACTAAGGGGGATTTTTTTTCTTTCCCTGAGCAACAGTGTTTTTTTGAAAATAATTTATTGCCAAGAAGTATAATTTCTGATGTCTTTGAAATGTTGTTCTTGATCTAAAACCAGCAGGGAAAATGATTTTTTCATTTTGTACTTCTATTACAATATAATTGTCACTTCTTTATCTGTGAAGTTTCTATCCTTGACTTTAGTAGGCACGCTGGTTACAACTTACTGGCTATAACTTACAGGAGGTGAGAATCTGGCCCAAAGCCTTCCTGCATATATTTGTAGTGAGAGAATGATTAGATAGATAGTTATGGATATTTGTGACATACAGAACATACAGACATCTGAAAGTCTAAAAAATCCTTATTACTGTAACGGCTGCAGCACTGCGTTTCACAGAACAGTTAATGAGATCTGGATGCATTGAGTGACTTATTTAAAGTAATTCAGCAAGGAAATGGTGGAGTCCCAAAGCCCCTTGCTGTCACCATTAGACAGAAAACACTGCCTCTCTCAGTGGGTTTAAGGCAATAAAAAATAACCCCTTTTTTTAAACACAGAGCAGATAATAACTCATGCTAGAATCTACAATTGTTAGTTTCAAGATATATATATATACATTAGCCACCCACAGAGTTATATTATTATTTAATTTGGTTTTTTTACCCTGGCATCTTGTACTCTAGTCCTGTTTACAGTTCTGCTTGTTCTCATTCAACCCAGACTGTAAATGCCTTGGTGCAATATCTTTACTGGTATTGTGAAGAGCATTGCTTATCCACTGTTTGCTATGGGTAATACACAACGAGACAATCTGGGGCTTGTAAATCTAACCTAAATGTAGTTCTGGGAACCTCAGTATTATCTATTGAATAGTTTACATGTACTGCTTTTTAGCACTTGTCTGGAAAATAATTACATGCATATGACCAGTAGGCAATTCCTAACAGATACTGCCATCTCACATAAAGTGCTTTGCTTTAAATTGAGCACAACTTCTACTTTCTGCACTTTGTTTCTAAGTCTACAGTCATGAACAGGGAACATTTTCCTCAGGAGCTCATCTGTTCCTGCTGCTTTTCCCTCACCTGAAGTCATAATCTTTGGTTTGTGGCTATAATCAGCACTGTGGAAACTAATTGTGATGTCACAGGCAGAAGATTATGACTTCAGGGGCAGAACAAACAGCAGGAGCGAGTGACCTCTAAAACACAAGACATCTCTTTTCATGTTCAAATGAAAAATGGGACAGAAATGTGCCTATCTTTGAGAAGAAAATGTTTGTTCAGGTTTATAAAAGCATTAATTGGATTGCAAGAGTTAATTTGAAGTGAAATTCTCTGTGATTATATCACGAAGAGATAATATATTCAGTAGCAGCTGAATTACTAAGTTTAGCTTCTAATTTCTCATTTGATTAAATGACAAACACAACTACTGATGCAATCAGCAACTTATCTATCTTTTCACATAAAACTGGAACCATGTAAAAACTCATTTCCTCTCTAGCTGACTTTTGCTGTGAACTCAGCTGTAAAATGGGTCAAATTTTTAAAGGTTTTTGCTTTTTTTTCCCTTTCATTTCATGTGGTGAACTGATCAGAGGAACTTTTTTGATAGCTTTCTAAGGGAATGTTTGTGTGATTTAACAGCTTGTTTTATGACAGCATTAAAGAATCAGAGTTGATTTGTGTGTTTTTTTGGTTTTTTTTTCACTTTGTGTAATAGTCAGAAGTTTGGTAGGGGAATATTACTTGTACCAACCAGTTTTTTCTTCAGTCCTATTCTGAGAAAATGTTACTGATCATTTTAAACAGCATCTTAAACAGGATCTTTCATAGGGAAGATTCTTGAGATCATTTCCCACTTAAAATGCCTACTTATTGCATGTTATCATTGAGATTTGGACTACAAATGTGGTTTTATCACCATGCAGATTCATCTGCAGATGACAGATCCGTGCTCCATTTGAAAGCATGGTGGTCTGGATACCAGTGTATCAGGAGGCCGAGTGAGAACAGACATTTATTTCAGATTGGATTCCTACTCTTTTTTGTGTCTGTCACATTCCATTCTAGAGAAATGTATTTTGGTCCAGATAGTTGATACTTGGAGAATATTTTTTTTTTAAACTTTAGGATAAGATTTTGTTCCAAAAGGAGAATTTTCTTCTTACTAAGATAGTAATTTAACCTGAAGTGCTATTTGTGAACAGCTTCACATCTGCATCAGAGGTGTGAACTTAGATGTCTGGCTTCTTTAAAATATAGAGGGGCTGTTGAACAATACTGAATGCTTATTGAACTGTGATTTTCTCTTGAATTTTGTGCTTAGGGATGCTAGCCACCAAAAAATTACAGCTAAATGTGTAAGTCTGCTCTGCATGCTCAGATAAACCATTTTGTCTCAATTTTGTAATCGGTAAATTTGAGGCACTCTTTTTTTTTTTGAGGTCAGTGCCTACAAAAGTTCCAACACATAGCACTAGGGAGCATATCAGTATTGGAAAATGCACTCTTGTAACTAATTTTTCAATGACATTAATCAGTTGAATGTTTAAATGTGTAATTTGTGTATGAAATCGTAATCACTGCCCCAAAAAATTAAGTGTATATCTGATGAGAAAATACTGTATTCATATTTTCTGAGGAAAAAACACAACAAACACAAGCAAAAAACCCAACTCCATAATCCCAAACTAACAAAACATACCCCCACAAAATTTATCTCCCCTATAAGCATTTGTACATGATGAATTTACTACATGGGTCTTAGTAAAGAATTATAAAGAACTTGCATTTTTTTAAAGGAACATGGAAGAAAAAAAGTTTTTTATAAGTTAAATTGTGCAAAACTATCATCCTATCATTGCTTAATTTTTCCCAGATAGTAGTAAAATACAGGAAAGCATGAGAAAGCAGAAAGTAATTTAAAGAAACCTTTGTCATTTGTAGCTGCTGTAAGTGGCAACTGGTATTGGAGCATTCTTGAATGGAAAATTTAATAAAAGTCCATGTTCCTCAATGACATTTAACTACAGCCTTTTTACAGATTCAACATGCAAATCTATTTCATTTGATAAATGTTTTCGTTTTTTCCCCCTAGAATGTCCAGTCTATTTTGTACATTGGTGGAGGGTAAAATTCCCCCAACCTTTCTCCTGACATTTTGCAAGTTCAAAAATCACTGATAACAAGAATTTTTTTCCAATTTAATCTCACCAATTATGGTTATTCTAGGGCAGAGCACTAGTAGTGGTAGACATAATGCTCACTGACATTATAGCACAGATGAGCTGAATAAGAAAGCATCTAACAATATTACTTGGAATCAAGCTGCATCTCTTCACGTCTTATTTTTATATGCAAAGAAAAGCAACACTGTAAGGATTTTAAAGTTTTTATCTTTATGTACACAGTAAATGTTTTTATGGAAAATCTTATTAAACAAATTCCAGGCTTCAAGGAGGAAATAAAACCATAATTTATTTCCCTATTATACCAGCTCTTATACAGCTTCATCTGAGTGGTGCCTTTACCTTACAGTAAAAACTCATGGTTTCATATATCACTAAAAATGGTATATTTGAAATGGTTAGGAGTTTCTACTATGAGATCAGTAAAAATTTGAATCCAAATTAAACAGATATTTAATTTATTTTTGATGATATCTAGTTCTTAATGTGGGTCCCTTAACTACTTGAGATGATAAAAAATATTTTTATCAATGAACACAACAGATATGTCCTACCTTCTATGCCATTTGAAGAGTTACTTACTAACTTTGGAAAAAACATTAGAATTTCAATACAAATATTGTTTATGGACTTCTTTATGTCATGAAGCAAACTGCCCCAGAGTGACAGACACAACCCAGCATCAGAATAATCAATGAAAAAAAAATTAAAACTTCCTACTTTATTTTTCCTGTTCTAATATCTGTTTCACCTTAGTTAGTAGCTCATTGCAAGGTTTAAAGAATTACTAAATGTAGGTTTTACTTGTTGAAGTAAATAAAGTTGTGGTGCATTATGTTCTGTTGCATTTCTGTTTAACTAATTCTCAGATTTAGTAAGTTGCAGTAGGTTTCACAGCTGTTTGGTATGATTTGGTGAGTGTTTTACATGTTACATGATTATCTTAGGTTCACTTCTCTGTAACTTACCTAAACATAGCTTTAAGAGATCTTTTAATTTAGTTTTGAAAATATAACTGGGGATTCCTCCATAGATTCTGCTAATGAATGAAAATTTCTTGTTCTTTTTAGTAGAGTTTAATAAAAAATAGGTTTTCTCCTTCACTTAACTTTTGATATTTAGAGCAAAAATACATGATCAAATTAAGGCAACAGAAGCAAAACTTCTGTGAGGATTAAGGGCATATTGAGACTACAGAGCAGCTGCTCACACCCATTCTAGAAGAGGGACATCTGTAAACTCCCAGTAGCCCAATAGTCTGATGCTTTGAAAGATGATGGAAATTGCCTACCTGTTATCATGTACTGGAGTAACATTCTTCTAATTAACATAAGGGGCATGATCTTCAATTTAGATCAGATTTAGACTTACAAATTAACATATGATCCCTTCCAGTCTGTTATAGCCTGTACAAAACTAAGTTCAGAGAATTAGAAGCAAAATAACTGGAACAATGTGTAGTTCTTATTACATAAAATACATTTTAATAACTGCTCAAATTATCTTTTTTTTTAAATGTAGCTGCACAAAAAAAATCTATTCTTTTTTAACCACTCTGTTGCTATAGATCCACTTGACAAATTCCTCCAGGGTAGAAAAAAACAATCCAAATATTTCTCCATGTAAAATATACAAATAACATTGAATGTTATGCCTGTATATTTGTATATTTTACATGGACGAATATTTGGATTGTTTTTTTTTACCCTATGTGACAGAGTAAAAGGCATCTCCACTCCTGATTAACACTCATACTCTTTGGATGGACAACCTCAAAATTTTTCTATACTTACTATTTCCAGTTTAGAATTTGGGGCTTCTTGTTTTTCATGTATTCAGCCAGCAGAACAGTCAGCTTTATTCACTGATGTGGTCTGCAACTTTATGCCTTCTAATTAGCATTGTGTGGGAAGACTCTATTGGTCCTACCTAATGTCTAAGCATAATTATGGCCCTTGAGTTTAGAACCTCTAACAAATACTTTATTTTGTTTGGAAATCTCCAGTTCATTTTGTTCTTTGAATTCAATTGCTATTAGAATATGAGGAATATCAGTCATACAGCCAGAGGTGATAAAATTGGAAATTGCCTTTGACTCATTTTGGTTTAAGTAAGTAAGTCAAGAAATTTTCCCAAGAGATTCACTTTTGTGTACTTTAAATGCTTTAATTTCCAAACATGCTGTCAATATTCGCCTATCTCAGAGGTCTGAAAGCAAAGAATGAAGTTTTAGTTTGAAATCCAGTGCTTAGTAAGAAAAAGAGATCAAAGTGAAGTCTTTTTATTTGCTAACAATATCCTAGTAGGATATCTGAAGAAAAAGGCTAATTTTAATTGTTGTTACTGAAATATGGTATTAATAACATCACATAAAAATATGTAAATGTTAATATTGTTGAAAAATCTAAGTCATAATCTAAGAGCTTCCTTTCCCAAATTTTAAGTGTTTTACTTATATTAGTTTCCTTCTCTAATGATGTTTTGTTACTTGAATGGTAGAGGTCTCCTGCTGACACAGTTTCTGTATAAACCCAAAACTTACATGGATTAGTGTACCTTAAAAAACACAGGGGGATCATGCCAACCCATTAACCTTTGAACTTAATTTTCAGTATGTTATATTCAGAATTAAATTCAATCCTATTTTCAGTTAAACAGTTTCTGACTTGTGAATTCCATATTATTATCAACAAGTTTGTGTTGGATGAGTTTTATGCTAATAAGATTATTAGAAAGATCCTTAGGAAAAAAAATTGATTTAAAAAAAATTCTCACAAAGTTTTGGAACACAGAGCCCTTGCCCAACAATTTTTCATCTGTTACATTTCAAATTCCTTGCCTAAATACCTTAATGTATGGAATTTATTTTTATTTTAGACACTTGATTGGTGAACCAGAGCACAGTAAATGGATCTAATGTACACATTCATTTTTCTTTTTTGACATATGAAATACAAAGCAGGTCACTCTAATTAATCAAACTTTTAGGATGCTGGGTGGGGTTTTGTTGTCTTTGTTTTAAATGTTTTAGTTCTCTCCTTTCTAACTAACTTCTGATGTTCACTATTCAGGCAGCTTTAAGTGCAATTTACATTCTTTGAATTAGAAAACTGATTAGAAAATCATATTAGTCATCTTTTGCAAGAGACTGAAACTCTGAAATCTCTATAAAGTACATTCTAAAATGTTTGGGTTTGCCTTGATTAACTAACGAGATTGGTGATACATCTTGAATTGCAGCTACATTTAATAATGAATTTATATGGACTGAATTCTGCTGATTCACTGACATGTTTTTATCCACCTAATAAAACTAGTCATTTGATAAAGTTATTGAAATTTTAAAACAACTACTGTGGTGTCTAGAGATTATATTATAATAACCTGATACAATGGCAACAGAAAAAAGGAAACATACACACTAATTAATACAAACAAAAAATCAGTTTTAATGACAGTTATTTCTGTATCCACCAGAGAAAAGCCCAATGGACATAAAACTGCACCGCCTTGACAAATAAAAGAAAGAGGTTTTAGGGAAGAATGGGATCAGCTTGTCCAGTGTGACTTTATTTTCTAGTAAACAGCCTTAACTATGTGGAAACTCAGCCATCTACTTTTACATGTCTGGTTTCTCACATGCAGTTCAGCTTTTTTGTGACAATATTGGTAGCAAAAATAGATACATAAATCTTCTCCTTGCTTTATTGGTACTACAAAGCCCACACAGTGTCTTCTGCCTTCCATATTCCTTTCCTGATAAAAGGTATGATCTATTCATAATAAAGACAAGACCATAGGGAGAAATACTTTGGCAATGTAGTTTACCTTAACATAGACTGCAACACAGTTGCAGTCCAAAAGGCTGCATTTTCCCTGCCAGCTACGACAGCTTATTTAAATTTGCAGTAATCTGAGAAAAATCCACTAGTACTTTGCAATAAATTCAATTGTTAGTACACCATTAAACCTTGCATTATTTTCTTAATGTATGGCAATTACAGGAAGTTCTGTTCTAAATAACACAATTTAATGCACTGTGAACATTGAGAGTTCAATAGTCCTAAAAGTTTCCAGAAACACATTTTCGTATTTTTTAATATAACTGGAACTTAAAACTAAGCGACTAAACAAAAAGAAACAAAAACCACAAAATATACAAAACAAGGAAGAATACTTCATTTTATATATATATATATATATATATATATATAAAATATTTATCACTGCTTCAGTTTTTTTGTAAATATTTCAAATTATTTATAGCTTCCAATTGCCAGATACTTCTGGTTTTCTATAACATATCATTTAGAACCAAGAGCTTACCACATACTCAGTCCTGATCCAGGTGTAATTGTCCTCTTTTGCTCTGTTTTCTGTGAAAGTCAGTATGATTTTCATGTTACTTAAAATCCTAATCTCTAAGAGTTTTTACTTTACAATTCTGTTCCTCAGAAGTGTTCATATATTTTCGTGCAAATTGTCATTTATATATATGTGAGATTTTTTTTCAGGCTCCTATGTCATTGGTGGTGACACCTATGAGGGTACTAGACAAAGCTCTTGAGGCAATGTTGTAAATCCCTTGGATTTCCCACTTCAGTGTGTTGGACTTTTAGCTACAGTGCTCAGCAAGGTGGTGCAGAATCATGTCACACATAGAAGACTTCAGAGAGAATTTTGTGACTCCAGTACCATATCTACTGTTTTAGCCAGTCAGAAGCTAGTGTGCCTCTTTGTTATTTTGTCAGCTAGGGATGAAATAAAGTGAGCAGCTCGTCGGTTTGTAGGGCACCAGGGCTGAACCTCCCTCGGGAGTGGGGATGCTTGCAGGAATTGAGGCAGGGAGAGCCGGCAGATGCCGCCGAGGCTGTGCGGGACACGTACACCCTGCCAGCGCTGCCCAGCTCCAGCCCTTCCTGCACCCCAGCGCCCTGCACATGCTGCAGCTGATGCCCTGCCATTCCCAAACCACTTGTCTTCCTGCAGATGAATCTCAACTAGAAATCTTAGCAAACTAGAGTTCAAAACACCTTAATTTTCATCCAGGTCTGCACCAAGGAGGCTTATGTAGATCTGTCAGTTGCTAATACGAAATCTTAGAGGTGCACAGGAACCAACCAAGGGCATAGTCCTGCTGCCCCAAAGTTTTCTGTTCTTCAGCCATTTGTGACCCAGTGACTTTGAAAGCCAGGTATCTTATCAGTTGTTTCATATCTTAGATGAGGAGAGATTTTGACAGATGTGCAGATTGCTTGGATGTACAATCAATGTAAACCTTAAGAGAGCAGCATCCGACCCAATGGTTGTTTTTATTTACAGTAAAACATAAGATCTTCTGGATTTAATTTAGGAGAGATTTGGCTCAAATGGCCTTTTTGTGGTTTATATCACTGCAACCGACCACTGCTTGGCTGGGTCCCCTAGCAGTATGAGAGCTCATCCCTCCAGCCACATACCATTTATTCTCTCTGTCTCCTCCTCTCCCCACTCTTTTTCTCTCTCTGAATGGCTAATGGCATCTGCTTATCAATCTTTACAGGGGTCCACTTTTAAGCTGAAATAACTCACCCCTTTACTATCCACTCTTTTCTTTGTATATCTTTTTATAAGCTTGGTATTCTTGAACTAATTATTTTCTTCTATGAGCATTGCAGCTTTTATAGCACAATCCATATTGAGGCTTTTTTTTTTTTTTTGAAAATGGCATTATCACCAAACTACTAAGCTTAAGCAGTTTGAGTCACATGTCATTCTTGGATATAGGAGTTTTTTGGGGGGTGTTCGTTTGTTTATTGGGGTTTTGTTTGTTAGTTTTGTCTTGTTTGGGTTTACTTCTTTATTTATCCCTTTGTATAGGTACACATTTATTGTTATTATTGAAAAGGAATTATTTCTGTGAGAGTGATCACACAGCCCTGTCTCTGATGACATACCTTGATAACATAATTTGTTAAGGGAAGACTGTTAAGTATGACAGTGTGAATAAGTAGGGAAATTGACATTACCAGGAAAAGTTGATAGTGGGTAATGAATTTCAGGACTTGGGAAGTCCTGTGTCTCTTGTCATTTAATACTAGTAGGAGCAATCTTATTTCAAGTAATTTTTTTGTAATTTTTTGTTAGATAGGCTGAAAGCTCCTGAATTCAAAGATAAGTACCTCAACATAGTTGTTAAAATGATAGGGCATAAATTTTCCAGTCAGCAATTCAGTATACAGCAAGGCTGCAGAGAAACCTCTGCTTGCATCTTGGATATGGGAAAAACACAGAATTATATATGGTAGATTACTTGTTCCTATCTTAAATGAAGGAATATAGTACCTCACATGATATGTAAAAGAGATTTCTCTCAAATTCCTGAAATAAAGTCTATTTTTCACATGCTACAGAACTAGCCAATGACATACATTACTATTTAATGCTGAAGTTAAGATCTGTGCTATATCCAGCAAGTCAATATGCATATATATATAGAGATAAGAAGAGTTATAATTAGAAAGCACTGGAGAACAAGATTTGCAAGGGAAATAAAAATCTCATGAGCATGACATGAGATTTGGCAAAGGTTTCACTAAGGAGGATGATCCTCTGCCCTTTGCAATATCTTTTTAACATTCCTAAGAAGCATCTAGTATTTTCAGCTGTGAAAGTGCCTGTCTGCATGCTGCAGGAATAATAGTTTTAGAGTAATAGACTGAGAGGGGCAAGTCTTATTAAAGGAAAATAAAGAGGTTTATATAAAGTGGGGAGGTAAATGTGAAAAAGACAAGATCCCAGGTGAGACTCTCTAATTTAAATGAAAATGTTATCTGTTACTTCTCAAGTGATAAAGAGGACAATATCATTACACAATTTATTTTCATTTGCATTTCATAAAAAAGATAATCAGAGTATAAACTTGTTAAAGTGTTTTCTAATCTGGTTTAAGGTACATCAGTGTGAAGTCACCTTCAGTAAAAGAAACATCAGCTGAGGGCATAAATAGTCTTTTTTTACTGCGCTTTAGTCACACGTTATAGATGCTTATTTCTTGATGTTGAGAGAGAGCACCTTGATTTTTGCTCTCTGATTAAAATGTATAAAAATTCAATTTTTTTAACTTAATATGAATATGGAGAGCTATCCAGCTTGACTGTGGGAGATTTTAATTCTTTTTTCTTTTCCACACAATTCACAACTCCAGAAAGGAATATGATCTCCAAAGCTATAAATAATTTTTCTTCTCATTGCAAAAGCAGGATCACTTATTTTAGACCCTGTGTAGTATAGGAAAACATGATGGTTGTAGGCAAACCTATATATTGTAAACTACACCAATTTTTTTCTACACCAGCTAAACTTTCAGTCATCCACTTTTCTGGAAATGCAGAAACAGGGGCTTCTGAAATGGCAGAAAGCAGCTGTAAGTTGTTATAAACCTACATGACTGTAGCATAAGTTTAGAAATCTACTTTACACGTAGTCACAAAGAGGAATTATAGGTTATATATATGATTTAAACAGGAGCTGAATCTCTTCCTTTGCTTGTGAACCCTTCTAATCAGTTTAAATATTATTTGAGCCATATATTTCCATAGTCTCTTAGTAACTTTATTACTTTGAGCATGTGTATGCTTTCATCTTTATTATATTGATTTTTCAAGTCCACATAAAAACATTTCTGAAATTTGTCATCCTCTTGTGAAATGAACATAATATAAAACAATGTCAGCAGCACTTACAAAAATTCTGCACTGACTTGAATATAACTACTGCAATACCTCCAAGCCTATATATAATCGTATATTATGAAGAAGACTGCTCAGGAAAATGTGATGTTTAAAGCATATTTAGCCCTGTACTGATAGACTATTTGTCTATATTGCTGAAAATGAATTTTGCTGACAGCAAGGTGTCTTTAACATGCCATCAATTCATTCTTAATAACTAAATTTTGTAACAAAGATGTTAAAGAATGTAATTTTCTGTAAAAAAAAAGACCTAAGAAATAATAAGAAAAAATGATAAAAAATTGATATTGTAAAGATGTTAGTAGAAAAAAAATAAATCCAAATCCATTGGAGTATAAATGAACCAATAAGTTTCATTGGTTTATTGTGAAAGAGAAGCACTGAGATAAGTACCTCTTTTCACAGTGGTATTCTGTCCCTCGTGTAGAACTAAAAATAAGATATTCTCTTAAGGGCCTACCTGAAGGCCAAACTATGCTGCTGCAATGTAGAGTAATATTACAGACACCTAACAAGGATGTTATGTGGACATGACACAGTGCAAAACCTGGAAATAATAGCCCAAGCCCCAAAAGTATAATAGATATATTATTTCCATTTTTGGACCTCACTTACTTGAAAGATGCAGTGATCCAAGGACTCCTCTATATGATTTAGGCATATTGTGAATAGTATTCTGAAATGAGTTTGGAGAACAGGTTTAGGTCATTTTTCAGCATCTCAGCTTCTCCATCTGTTCAAATTTTGATCATGATATTTATATATGACTCAAAAGTTATTGAGAGACCTAGATCACTGAAGTGTAAAGTACATTAAAAACTGTAGATAAGATTGCCATATAATTTTATGGTAATTCGAAGAAAAATGGATTTACTATTATAAAGTCTTAGAATAGTGAGGCAATAAAGGTAGGCATATGAAAATTGCTTTGATATTATTAGACAATTAAAAAAAATATTTGAAAGCATCCATGCTTTGATAGTCAAGATCACTTCTACCTTAATTAAAAATATTTGCAGGCAGTTAAAAAGTTCAAGGCAATATTCAACTCCATTTGGATGTTTCCATCTTTTTAGATTTACTATCTCTATTTTCACGGTAGTTTGGACATTTGTAAAAATCACATTGTATTCAGCATCTTTAAATGGAAAACTCATGGGAAGAATGTTTTAGTGTTTTGAAAGAGAATGGAAAGAGCACCATTGACATAACACTTCAGGATAGCTTTTTTCATGGAAAGTGAAAAGACTCACCTACAAGTTTTAAGTGATGTCTTTGGGGGCTTGTTAATATTCACTGTGAAAATAGTCAAAGCAGATTGGAAAACCATCTAGGAGTGAGGGGAACAAAGTCCATGCAGAAGTGACACCTGTGAGTGAATAAGCATGTGGCTTCAGACTGGGATCTGACTGAGATGGATCAACCAGCAGCAGAGGTGACAATCCAGGACTGCTCAGAAATGCAGGATCGTGCAGACACAGAGACATTAGGTATTGGCATCAATCAAGAACACAAACCATTATAAATGCTGGAGTTAAGCATTCTAACATTGCACAAATGTGTTAAGAGTAGAAGAATCAGGTAGGTCGTTGCACTCAGTGCCCCACAATCAGTAAAAGTTTTTAGTTCAGGTAAGTCTAAAGAACTTTTGAGTCTTCTGAAGATCAGACACCTCTCTTGAGACCCTTGCTGTTGTATGACTAGGTTTTTGTGTCTCTCAGCTGCTAATTTTAGTGAAGGGTTACTTTTATCCAGATTAGTTCCCCAGCCTAGACAGGGGTCACCTATGGTTACTGTACTGATAAAAGGCATGGATGTAGCCAGAGACACCCTATCATAAAACCTATTTTCCTGCAAGTTGATCCTTTAAGAGAGGTGATGAAACCTCTGACACTTGAGATATTTAAAATCACACTGAGAAACATACAAAGGAGAATATTTAAAAGAACAGTACTGTCCAGATAAATTGAGCAGGTGATCTATTACATCTCTTTAACCTTCACTGCCATTTGATAGATTTCTTGAAGAAAATTTGGTCTCTCCAGGTTCCATCTGGAAAAAAACATTGTATTAGAAAAGGTCTCTTGTATTACTGAATCTATTTTCCTGCTTCTACAGGCAACAAAGTGAAACCCATCAATGTCTCTCTATCATCGGATAAATGTTAACACTGGGAAGACTTGTCACATTTCTATCTTGCCTGAGACTAGTGGTATTTATGAAAGAAATCTTTTAGAATAAGTCTGTCAAACCAACCTAACAAGTCTTAGATCTTGGAAACCTTCATTAAAAGCTTCATGTACTATCAGTGTTCATTAGTGCCTACTTGTATGTACTATGCTATATGCAGGAAGCAAAAATATGGCTGGAAAAATACAGATCATGGATTCTGCTGAGATTTCACCATCCAAATTTCATCCATGGTGATAACAACCATTATTAGGTAACTATAGGCAAATTGGTGAAGTTCATGGAAGAACACATGCTTTCTGTCACACATGGAATATACTGAGCAGCACTTTACAATGGTAACCTGATTATTGGATTCTCTGCACTTGCTGAGAGTGACCTCGCTAAGGAGATATTGGGAGCAAATCAGCAGTAAATCACTAAATACTCAAACCTGAATGGTTATGCTCATTGTTTTAAATGAAGATATTAATTATAACTTATTCTTTTCCACTTTAGAGGAACCAAGGCTCTCACTGTCTTTGAAGTCAAGAGAATGATGAGACAGAATTTAAACTCATGCTGCCTGCTCTTTGCTCACAGCCTGTTAGGGGTCCCAGTGGGTCCCAAAAAAAAAATCAAATGCTTGCCACTTCAACTTGAATTTTGATCTCTCTACAGGCATACAAGGAGGCGGGTAAAACCCAAGCAATACATATTATCATCAATAATCCAATATCATCAATATATATAATAATCTTCTCATCAAGGAGATTATTATATGTAAGAAATCTACATATTTCTTGTTTCTTGTAAGCTAAAGAGTACTTCCTGCTTATTAAAAAGAGAGTTCTGACATTATTACTTTGATTAAATCTGAATATTTTTCCACAAGCAAACCAATTTTAATTCATAAGACTGTAAGTAAAACTAGAAAACTTTATTATTCCATTATTTTTCTTGCTTACTAAGGCATCTCTAGAAGTCAGTCCTTAGCAGCAAAATGAATGCTACCATTGACACTAAGTTAATATTTCAATGGTATCTGTAGATAAAAAACTATAAAAACAATATTCCATGCATGTTGATTGTTTTCTTATGCTCTTAGCATCATGTGTTCAAGCCTAAAAATTGCCATCATGGTTTTGTTGCCATCACATGTTTGTTGCCATCACACATTATTTTTGCTCAATACTCTAATGCAAAAATGCTTTTTTGCTTTTATTCTGGCAGCCACAGTACATGGACATATCTGCCACATTCGAATTTGCTCTATATCTCAAAATGCATCTGTATTTTTTTACAAAATAAAGCACTATTTATTCTAATTTATTTGAAATCAAAATAACAAGTAAATGTCAATTGTGAAACATTTCAGTTCGACTTAGGTCACAGACCAAATCTATAAATATTTTAGTCCAAGTCTGATACTGTGACACTTGAAAAAAAAAAAAGAAAATATCTTGGCTTAATTGAGCTGGAAGTGTCCGAAAAAGAATACAGTAACTTCAGTCATGTACTTTTATATTTTCTGATAAAATAGCTTATTGAGAAAATCTGGCTTGAAACACATTTACTGTTTCACTTGGTGGATTTATAGGATGAATAAATATGTTTTGGGGTTTTTTTTTAATAACATCTCTTTATTTTAGTATGTTTTTTTTTTCTTATTTTTCTTTCACACTGTACTTATTACTGCTATTTCCACCAGAGCCAAAGGCAACAGATATTCATGCATTAGTTATTACACTTATTAAAAAATAATGTCTCCTAAGCACATACATTTTGACAGATTTCCTTGTACACTCAACTCATCATTATGGGATCATTTATGTCCTATGAATTTTGAATCTGCCCTGGGTGATTCTATCAGCAGATTTGAGTTTGTGATACTACTCCATAAGATAGAGTTATTATGAATCAAATGAAAAATAATCAAGGTGTTAAAATATATTGGGTTCAGAAACCTATTGAAAATATCTTATGGATTTAACACATAGTTGGATGTTAAATGTTGTAAAGAAATACCTCAGCAATAACCTGGTTACTTTTTAGTACCTCATTATTGTCACACAGGAGACTAGGCTAAACAGTGAAGAAATACAATGCTTAAAAGATTTCAGAAAGATTTTCAATCCATTTATTCTTGCTACAATTAGTTATATGATTCCAACAAATACCTCAAATTTAAGGTAACATGAAAAAACAGGGATAGTGAAAAGATGTATAAGAAGACCAGAAGAATTTTTTATCCTTTAACCAGACTATAGTTCAGAAGTGAGATCATCATCTCTGAGTCTTTTTTTTTCCTTAAAACTTCATCCAAGCAGAGCACACAATCACTGAGAAATAAAACAGCCATAAAACAGGTATTTAAAGACAAATTTTAAAATTTTGGGTAAGATGATGCAGGTGAGACTCACTGCATGTCTTTTTCATGGGATTTATATCTTTTCAGAGATTAAAAGAAAAGCATTCTGGCCTGTTTACTGGTTCTTCAAAATTGATAAAAAGTATTCAGAAGAAGGATTTACCATACATTTTAATGAGATAAGGCTGAAGCAATATGGGATTTTTGGAAAGCAAACCTATTTCTATTGGTAACCTACAAGGTGTGTCTTTTAGCCTGTTTCATTTGTGTGGGAAGTAGTGCCTAGGGAGAGAAGGGAATTATCTTGCCCTACTAGTACCTCGGGTTTTTAAGATCCCATAATTGTCTTTGTATTTATGCAGTTTTTATTCTACTGTTCTTTATTTGAAAAAAATATAGAGAGAGACTGTCAAAGTTTTTATCATCTTTTCATGTGTTTTTCTATCATTGTGAATCAGCTTTCCTAAAAGGTGAATATAATGACATTTTTATGAAATTGCTTTAAAATTATGATTGATATTTTATGACCAGCATAAATCAAAACAACATTCTGTGAGGCCAACTTGTTCTTTTCTTTGCTTGATTACTTAATTTGGATAGAAAGCACAATTTTATAAAGAAATTCAAAGTTGCATTATATGTGCATACTGAAATATGAAGAAAATATAGAGTGAAAAATTAAGCCTAAAGATAAGAATAAAACTAGTGAATTTAAATAAAGCCATTTCAAGTCTTGGTGATTGCTGATGTGTTCTTGCCATATCAGGACGTCTGAAGAGCAATCCGTAGAACCAGAATGATCAAATGATTTCCCTGATATTTATGGTCAATTCAAAGACTCCATGTAAGTATGTTCTTAGTTGCTCCACTTTATTTATTTCTGTTTCATCTTTATAGCTTGGATTTTTAGGCAATTATGACAATTTTATTGAAAGAAATAACTAAATTCTATCTTGAGTGATGCTTATGCAAGAGTATCTACGTGAGTCTGAGGAAGGGAGTAAATACCCTTTCAAGGTGCTTAGAGTAGAGGGTTCAAGAACCTCAGCTATGGAATTCAGATGCCTGAGTAATCACTACAATCTAACACTTCCTCGGATATGGATGCTCTGGCTCCAGCAATGATACAAGACATAGTGCAGGAGAATATTATGCAAGACCACACACCACCGCACATAACTCCTTAATCTACCTTGCCCATGCTCCAAGGTTGTGTTCATTCATGGCTGCAAAACAAAACCTCTGAATTATGTCAGAATGATTTGCAGCTGGCAGAGAGGCACGATCATTGTTGGCTGAAGGCACCAAATGAATTTTCACTTCTGTGAAAGTACATATTACACTGAAATACTAAAACTCAGTACACTACATTGGTGCATATTCGATGCCCTTTCTTTAGCTCTCAAGTGAATAGTTTATAAACACATACCAGAAACAAATTTTTAGGTTCAGAACTTAACATTCAGCATTTGGCTTAAAAAAATCCCCAAACAGCTAAAAAGTTGAACTGAGTGTAAATTTGGTGTGCAGAGTCTTTAATTATTCAGCAAATCACCTGGGACATAAATTCTGAATTGTCATTTCTAGTGGGGTTTCAAGAAATTTTCTGGATGGACTATGAAGTCAGAAATACAAAGACAAAGAACTAAAGCTGCAGTTCTCTATACAAGCATAAGAAAAAGAAATCTTATTACATATTCCTTTTCCTGTGCCATTACATTAAAACTTGTTATAGCCTGATATAATCATAGGTAGTTAATCACAGTTAAACACACAGAGGGGTGTATAAAAAACAATCTGGGTTTGTGAGCTCGGGTCTTAGTTATGAGTATAAAATAAAAAGAGTATTCCATAGTTTTATTGTGATCCATGATGGTAGCTCAGCTACTGTTGCTAATTGCAATAAATGTCTATGAAGCTTCCACAAATATTTAGAGAGAAAGACGAGTCCTCATGACAAAAGAGTCAAACCCCTGCCTTGAACGTAATTTTGGCTTACAACTTTATGGTCCTTTCCCAGCTACTGGGTTTAATGTTTGTCTTCATTACTGTAACTAAATACAAGAGCTGATACTATTTTTAACTGCTTACCCCATGATGGAAATGTTAATAAATTGCTGGACTGCAGAAGTGGCCTGGTTGTAGATATTCTAAATGGATGACCAGAGGAAGTTAATAGAGACTGGGAATACAACTTTCTTAAACAAAAGTCATAGGGGTGAAATTTTGACCCCTATGAACATAAAAGTTCAAGGAAATTCATTGAAACCAGGATTCATGGGGAATCTCAGAATGGAGGTACCCAAGATGAAAAGTGCCCAAACTAAGAGGTCCTTTTGGAAAACTGGCATTTGAATGACACACTAAAATTCACAAAAGGAGTCATTGTCAGAACTGAGATGAACTCATGATTTCCTGGCGCTCGCTGATTGAAATTACTTCTTAGAGCTTGCTAGAATAGCAATAAAAGCAAATTTTTCACTGCAATCATTTCTGATACTCTGCTCGACTTCATAAAATATGTTCCTTGGGGGTGAAATTAATGAGCAACACATAAAGACTGGTTATTCACACCTTATGCAGCTGCACTTACAAGAGGATTGGGAAGGATGAAATCCAGCCTCAATATAAGGCCATGATGTGCTGTGGCCAAAATTCAGGGGGTTGTGGCTTTCATTTAACCTTATAGGCTGGAATAATATCTGCGAAATTTCTGTGTGTTCTTCATAAGGATTCTAAGTGACTTGATCTTGATCTGACATTTGCAGCTCTTTTGCAAACCTATTCCTAAATGCTTTGCCACAACTCATTTGATGCATAATCAGGCCTTCTTGCCTGGCTTTCAGACAGAGGGAATACATTCCTTCTTCTGATAAATACTTTATCAAGAGTTTCTGTGTAGGCTTTACTTATTGCACTTCTGTGAGCTTAATGACTTCCGGGAAATTATGGGAAAGCCCCACAGAAAATGGTTTAAAAAGACTCCTCTGGCATTATCTATGTAGTATAGATAATAAAGAATTCTCATACAGTGTATCTTATCACTGACATTAGCATACCTAAGCCTTATCAGATAAATGTGACCTGTGGAGAAAAATCAAGTAGTATACAGAGGTATACAAGAGTAGTATACAGAGGTAGTTACAGATGTTACCGTCTTTCTTATGAAAGATGCACAAAATTCTATTAGTCAAGCATCTTCTGTGGTCTAACTAGCAATTTTATTGCATCAAAATTTCTTATAAAAGTCAAAAGGATTTTGACTGCAGAAAGACTGGAAATTAACTACAGATCCTGGCAGTACACCAGAATCACTGGACTGTATACTCACTAAGGTGCAATAGCACTTTAAAAACCTGCTTTAAATTTAAATTTTGCTATGCTAATCTGAAATTAAGGACTCTCTTACTCACAAGTCACATTCTGTGTATTTTTAAGTAGTCTTCTCTGATCATATCTGTGGCAGATTTCCTGTGGGATGAGATAGCATTTACAGCATATCTAAATGATATTTTGCTCTTAGCTTGATGTTATATAAACAGGGATACCCCATTTCAAAGACCAGGCAAAATGTTTGTTAGCTTGTCTCCAAAACTTCCACAACACTTCAGTACTATAGAAATTGCTGCAATTGCGACTTGTGGTACAAGAGTATTTTGGAAGGGAAAGTAGAATGTGATCTGGTCAGCACACCAGGGTAGACATGACAAGTGGTATTAATTAGGGTGGGAGATCCTATTCCTCTTAATGCTGTAGATGAAGATAAGGAATAATTTTAACAGAGGAAGCTGAGAATCCCAAGCTTGTCAGAAATAAGAACTATACAGGACATGATTAATAAGAAATTATTATTAAGAAAATAGGTTTAATGTCTTGATCTTGAAGAGAATTGCACCATATTTTCTTATTATCCTATTGCAGACTCCTTATGCAAACCCTTAATAATATCTAAAGATAATACAAACATTCCTTGAGTGTAATTTTATTCCAAAGAAAGACATTTTGATGATGACAGATGTAGAAATACAGTTGTATAAAAAATATTTGCTTCAACTCACAAATGGGGATGACTTTTTAAAAAATCCTTCTTGGACTACCCCACCTACTGTGTTTATTAGTAGGTTCCTATGATAATAGAAAAAAGACAAACTATTAAGGACTTCCTATTTTAACTATATTGCATAATAATCACTGTGCAATTAAGCATGTACTTTAAGCATGTACCCTCATTGTTTCGTTAAAAAGATTAATTTGTGGTTTCTGTGTATTTTCATGACTTATTTGTAGCAAACATAAACAACTCTCCTCAAAATTTGTTAAAGGTAGCCTTTTAAAACCACCAGACTGAAAAATGAAATGCCTGAAAACATAGAAGTCTTCTTGAAGAGATGGTTTAGACCTTTTCTAATTGTCAACTTCTATAAAAAAACAGGTGAAATAATTTTCCTTCTTTTTTGACAATTCTTTTGTAATACATGTCCATTGAAGTTTTATTCAGCAGGTATATTCAGCTTTGGACCATCACAGCCTATATCATGGCATTGATTTTGGAAGATATATGTCCAATCCAGGGTCAAGGTCCACAGGTGAAAAGGAATCAAAATAATTTACTATTATATTTATACAATTTTAGTGTATCTAGAAAATTCTGTAGGTGGGGATTCTGTTGGCAACTGGTCTTTCCTATCAATACTTAATTTAATGAAAAATTAAATCATTCATCTTAACGTGTCAGATTTTGTTGCTGAACTGAGCTCTTGCTATAATAGAACAAAATTGACATGCTCCTTTGAATCATTTTCTTGTTTGAAATGGTGACTCTTTTCTCTATTATGAAGATATGAAAAGGATCAGATTCTTTTGATTACTTCTGAACATAATTATGTTTTCTTCCTGGCAACATGAATACAGTGAACTAAAATATGAAGACTTAAAACTAATTTATAGTTTTCATGGGAGAAGGACAACTCTTTCAAGAGGTTGCTATACTATGTGACCTTTTTGCATTTCACAAGTTTTCAATTAGATTTTGACTCTGAGCAGATCTTAAAAGAGAATGATTGATTAAAAGAAGTCTTGTAAGCAGAGAAATAAGGCTGAGGTCTCACATGGTCTCATATCCAAAGGTTTTATTCATGTAAGTGCATAAAGAAAATAGATTTGAAAGTGTTTGAGATTGAAAAACAGAGAACAATTTATCTAATGGTGCTGTACTTTTATATATTTATTGATTATATTGATTTTTTTTGTCATCAGCTGTGAAACAAACCATGTTCATGAATCAGCTTCCTCAGCAATAATGCACGCAAAACAACACTTGCATTAAAGTAAGTATTCCCAACAAAGAGAGCTCTTGTAGCATACTCTATTTCTATTAGCCACAGTTTGGAGATGACTATATATTATATTTCTCCTGACAGTGAAAATTGTCTAATGATAATAATTCAAACTATTAAAAAGTAGGATAGAAACGCTCTTTTCTTTCATTCCCTGTCTTCCTAGAAGACAGAAAAGAAGATATCTCAAGCTGTTGAGATCCAATCCTATTTTTGCTGACTGTAAAGTCTTCTACCTTCTGAAGAGTCAATTGGACTTGACAGAGTACAAGTATGAAACAGATTTAGATTTGAGATTATAAATTCTCTTTGTAAGGAGTCCTAATGTACAAATTTCACAAGTGGACCCACATCACAGTGGAGACTGTTACAGCACTGATGGTAGTCTGAACAGCTGCAAGCACAATGGGTTACTATTTTTGTTTGTAACACACCAGTACAACTTGATGGCTTTGATGCTTTTGAACCTAACATATCTTCAATTCTAACTTGCTGATTCCCCTAATAATCTAATAGAGTAAGACTGGCCATCCTTTTCTTCATAATAATTTTTGTGGGTATGTATTTAGCTGTTTTTCCAGGTGTTTCCTAGGTTACTGTGTTTTCCACAGTAGTCTCTGGTTTCTGCAGAACTTCTGTGTTGCTTGGACAACTGTCATGTCACGCCCAAGCAGACTCTACAACATGAATTCAGAAGATTGTTTACAGGAATCTCTTAAAGATTTGAAATCTCCTATGGTTGCTCTTAATTTAAGAATGTAGGCAGTTCTTAAGAAATGTCTTTTAGATAATTATTACTAGTCAAAACTACCACACTGTTAAATAAGTCTCTTTCTATTATACATTTGAATTTACTGAGGTTAACCAAATACATGTTTATACTCTGTGCTGCAAATAAACCCTTAACATTCCAAAACCTGCATTTTCATTCCAAAACATGAGACTTCTTTAGCATATGGCTTCAAAATTAATATTTCAATTTATGAATCTGATATGTTTTCTGTAACACTCTTATTCTTTTTACATCTTTTGCTAAAGAGGTTTTCTTTTCAATTTTATTTTTTATATATAAACATAAATTAGAGGTGACAGGGAATCTATAAAAAAGAATATGCCATCTATCGTGATAGTCTACATTTTATCAAAACAAATGTCTTATAAAAGTTCATCCATTATTATCAGATAGTATGAATACACTATATTCAGTATATTTTCAATTAAATAGAAATCTTTTGGTATTTAAAATATAAACTCCAATATATTTAGTGATTTTTTCAGATAAAATTGAATAATTTTCATTTCAATCAGGCTCGATAGGAGAAGCAATTGTTCTTTGCCTTTTATGTTTCTACTCTTCAAATGCTTACACAAGGTAATCATATATCCATGGTTGTTATTTATCCAAGGTTATCATATAACCACCATTATTTGTTTAGGTTGCACAAGCCCAACTTCAGTTCTTTTCATATTTTCTTTTGTCATAAGCCTGCTTTCTCATCATCTCACTCATTCTTTTTGCTTGACTCTTGGTTGCTTCTAATTTTTTTCTTACTCTTTATGAAAGTTGAAATGAATCAATGAATGAAAGCTACAATTTAACAGAAATGTATAGAAATGGACTATAAACCTTCAGAATATTCAATCAGGAGAGGACAAAAATATCTCTTGCCAACATTCAGGATTCCAGTGCATTGCAGACAATCATGTAAAAACCTAGCTTTCAGATTTACTGCATATATGTCCTTTACTGGATTTAATAAAAGAATCTCTTTTAGTCATTAATGCCATACAGCCTAATACAGGCCATTTACTGTTCTTGATCCTTTGCTACAAGGTCTGGCAGAAGATTAAAATGTTTCATGCAAATGTCAAGGTGCTCATGAAAATATGACAGCTTGCCCAGTAATAGTAGGATAAAATAGGGTAATTGTTGTTAGCCTTCTCTGAGTACAGTTCTTAATTATGTTCGTAATTGCCCTGAAACAAATCCTGCCACTTTTCAACTAAAAGTAAACTATATAATAATAGAAAGCTGAAAAAGTGACTCTTCAGAGTTTCACTGGGCTAGGACTTGAGTGCAAATATGTGTAGCTTCATTTAATAGAGTTAACTTCAGTAAACTGAGATTCTGACCCATATGTGCTTATTTCAAACAGATAAGCAAAAAACAGTTTGAGTATTGGATGTCTTAGAAATTGCTAAAAGGTAGCATTTAGGACTACATTCAATTTCTGAACTTAATTTCTAAAGTATGTAGGGAAAGATGACATTTACTCTTTTATTAAAGGTCAGCTGTGGGCAAGTAGGTTTCTTGCTCCTGAAAATAGTATTCAGGTGAGGATTAGGTAGTTCTTGGAAGAAAAGTGCCAATTCCAAAGTGGATCACAGGAACATATTTCTCAGATTACAGACACAAATGAAAAATCAAGAGTTTGTCTTCATTTACAGAAATGTGATCCTAGAAGGAGTCAGGTATATGTCCAAAAATGAAGTTGTAACTAGAGAAGTTGACATTAGCTTTGTGCTAGTCTGTTCAACCTATGTTATTTTTTATGAATATTTGTGACTGGTCAGACACACGGCTTTGTGGGGACCAAGTTCTCCATATATAGATAGCAGCCCTTCCATATCAGATGTGTATTTCATTTAGGAAACACAAGCATGTCTTGCTCACTGTGAAATATAGAACACATCAGCAAGTGAAAAATGTACTTCTGAGAAAATGGGAACATTGATGAAGAGGGACTGGGCAATAGCATTAATAGATTTGGCATAAGAAATATAAAATATGATGTTTATTATGCAGCAATATTCATTCTATTGTCTAATTTTAGTGAGGACAATTGTTCAAACCTCTGACATGAAAAGAAGAGAAGAATAACTAGCCACACAGCATTTGTAGTTTCAGTGTCACCGTACATATTTCCTATGTATTATTTCCTACCTCTTGTTTTTCACAGTTTGTGTTTAGAACATCCTTGCACTCTGTCCCAGGGATGGATGCTCTTCAGAAATTCCTTCCTTTATGCATAATTCGCTACCTAGTTCAAACCCTGTCTGCAGCCGTGGACATTATATATGAACAGTAAAAGGAAAATTTCCACTTGTTAAATGATTCTCAAGCATTTTAGAGCATTTAAAGTGTGCTCAGAAATGTCTGCACTTTGGAAGTCCAAGGAAGATACTTTCCTAGTTTCATTTCCTAGGAGGTACTTTTGTTTTGCAAAGTTTGCTAGCCCAGCATGTCCCTTGCCTGTACCTCCCTGTTTGTATCTCTTTCCTAGAGATGAACCATGAACTATTTTACCAGAAGCTCCTCCCTGAACTTTTCTGCTAATGCTTACTTTGCACAGCACTGTATGGTATGTAATTACCATGAGGGTGGTATTTTTGAGAGTAGTACTTTTGAAATACTGCTCACCTTTACAATTTTACTCACCTTTTGCAAAAGCTGGATCACATCTGACAGAAACTGACAGACTACTTTCTGCTGTTAAATCTGTTGCATTAAGAGACAAGGGTCCTGGCAAGAAACAATGTGCAAACAAGAATAGAAAGTCTTGTTTTAAATGACATGCACATATATGTTCTCAAAAACAACCACCAAAAGAATTGTGTTACTTAACACACAACTTCACTCAAAATTCACTCAAGGATTTGTCTCAACTTTTTTGCAAATGTTTTCTGCACCTCTCCTAGTGAATGTTGCCATTCCTGAGTACTATAGGACCAGGTTCCTTTGGTGATTTATATACTATGCCAAAAATACAGTTTATTGCTTTGCTTTTTCATTTCACTGGCATGTTATTCTTGCAATAAAAGAAAAATCATCACGACTGTTTAGTAAAAATCCTGAGATGAAATTTAGTAATATCTCACCCTGGCTGGAGAAACAACCTAGTTTGAGACAATTTGGGTCAGTGTATAGAAACAATTTTGTCACTGGAATAACACTGATCCCAAACTCCTCATATCATCTTCCTCTTTCTCTCACCTCTCTCACACACATTTAGAATTTGATCTTTATCTCTTTCTATTAATTCAGGCTACTATTTTATGTAGAAAATAGATTAACATTCTTTATTTTTTTCTAAATTTGAAGCTCAGATTGTATGATGACATATTGAACACTGCCATTTATGCATTACAAGAGAAAAAAAAGATATTTACTTTTGGATTTGTTGTTTTTCAATTAATCACATGTTCTCTTTTCATTTGTTACAGGAAAAAGGGAAAAATTAAAACATCAATTTCTTTAAATACTGGTTTTCCTTGCCCTTGTCTTATTTATCGGCTCAGTAAATCTGGGTTGTGGTTTTCTGAGCTTTTTTTCCCCCAGTGATTAGTTTTCCCATCAGTCTCTCTTTGAATGCATTATCATTAAAATGGTGCAGCTCTCAATATTCAGTCGCAATCATTTTCCCCCAAAGCTCAAAAGTGAGTGAGCAACATTCTTCTTCAAGTTTTTGTGTTTTCATTAGACCACATCCCTTCTACTTTCAAATCTGTCAAGACTTCAGGTAATGGACTCATGACCTGTACATAAAGTAATATTCACACCTATATTGCAGTCCTGAAAACAAATGTGGTCTGTCAGAGAAAGGCAATTGGATCATCAGTTCTTTCATTCTCAGGTAGAAAATATCTTCTATTATCTGGCAACTGACAGTGAAATGGGCTCTTAGTGTGCTTTATGTCTTATCAAGACTGCTAATTCAGTTTTAGGAAAAAGGGATAGAAGTGCCTTTAATTGGGAGGCAAGGAAGCAACTACTCTAATATATCTTATAACCTTTGCAACAACAGAGAAAACATTCCAGAATAGGTTACACTTGGAGGACAGTCTCATGAAAAGAAATAATTGTTTTTTCACATACATGAATAAGATTCAAAGAGACGTTGATTTATTAAATGATGGGTCATTAGTAGTGGAGGCAAAGGCTGAACAAGCTTGCATGGAGAGAGTTACTGTAAAAGATGACACTGTAGCTTTCTTATTATTACAAAGATATGTAAATCAACTTAAACTGATTTACTGAAAGTTTGACCATTTTAAGATATGGCATTTTATACATTACCTTTAACTTTAATGTGTGCATAATTAGTATAAGTTGGTATAGTGCCAGTTGTTCCAACAGAAGTCTATTGACTCACTACACCTTAAGGTGTTGCTCATTAGCAGCAGTTATCCTCAATTTGCTATGACAATATCAATATATTCAGGTTAGAACATTTTTTCAAAAGACAAATATTTACAGAGTCATTGATACCTTGCTTCTCATAATGCCTATGGAAATGTAGGTTGTCTGGATGTAATGTGTCTTGAAAATGAGAGTAATTTTCCAGCTGGTGGGAAATTCCAGTGGGTAATAATACCTTCTATTTGTCCAAAAATATTTTAAAAAATCAAAATATGATGTTAAGAGAACATTAATTTAGAAAATGTCAACAAATAAATTATCTCTTGAATGTATTAATTTTAATTCATATTATTTGCTTTCATAAAATTGCATTTGCAGTATTTTTATTTGTGCCTTGCTATGATCTATCTAGAGGGTAAATTGGGTCCCTCTTCAGGTAGAAGGAGGTGTTATTTTTCAGCACTACCATTTTCCATAAGGAAAATAGGCCCGTTTTTTTAAGGAGCATGGTATCAAGATAAAATAGAAGAGGAACAAAACCCAAGGAGGAAAGCCAACTGGTGTTTCTTTAGGTTTACTCATATATATGCATATAAAATACATTCCTGCTATGTGGATCAGTTTTATTATTCTTAAAACAGGCCATATTATTTTATGGATGGAGCAGTTACTAATATTGAATTGATAATACTGGAATATAAATACTGTAGTAACTATTTTAACTGATTATTAGAAAGACAAGTAAAAAAATTATCTAGAATTAGAGTTATAACTTATATAACAAGAAATATGAAAAGGATATATAGAAAACAGGGTTTTGGTAAAAAAAACCCAAAACATTCTGCAATGTTTTTTGATGTTCTGACATCAATTTTTTCAGTCCCTTTTGGAAAGCAAAGGCTTTTTAATATTTTCCCCCCTGTTTATACATTAATGTAATATTCCTTCTTCATGCTGGTAAGCTACATCTGAGAAGAACACATATATGTAAGATATAAAAAGAATGGGTTTGAAAAGCACAACCATTTTTTATTTAGATACTGGCTGCACACTTAATTGATCTATTATGAAAACATGACTCATTTAGTGCTCCAAAAGATTAAACTAGTACTTAATAAAAGCCAATACATTCAAGTATGTTTAAAACACTTATTGTAGGACTTGATTGTACTTAGAATAGATCTTTAAGTCAGTGGGAACATTAAAAATTTTAAAGGGTAAAAATATGTTATTTCTTTGCCAGCAACTCTACATCAGAGAACAGCACAGCAGCTCACTGTGTAGTGTGTGCAGAAGGAACATCAAATGAAAGGAGGAGGTGAGGAGGTACCAGCAGTTGGTTACAAAGTACAGTGAAGCCTCCAACAATGATTACTCAAAGCATTTACATTTCAGTCAGGGGTATGCTGCTGTATTTGAACAGAGTTCATTTTTATCTGGAATATTATTTAGGAAATGCTAACAATAAAAGGGAGTCTGATACATTATGTTTTTTATGAGGTCTACATCCCTCTTCATCCCTGCCAAACCTGACAGATCATCTGACATCCCAGCATCAGAGTATTAAAGGTTGTTTTCTCATGCAAAGGCACATTGGGGTTCTTCGCAATTAGTGGTGCTGTGCTGGGTCTCACACCAGAGGTAATCAGCAGAGATCCATCACAGCTGTCACATCTGGCCTTGTACTATGCTTTCAGTATATTTTGGACATTTTAAATGTATGCTTTATGCCTCAAAATAAATACACTTTGAATTTTATTAAGCTAATGGATGTAACTAATTAACCCAAAATATTTAAACATAACAAATTCACAAATAAGTATTCAGAACAAATTAGGTCACCTTGTAAGTGAATGTAGTAATAGTTTATTTCCCCTTTTACTGCATTTATTGTATGCTTTTAACATGCTATCTACAGTATTTCTAAATGTATTTTGGCCTGAATCTTGCTTCAACAAAGTTGCTAAAGATAGCATGAAAAATGTCTTTGTTGTATCTTAGTTTTTCTTGGCTCTGTTGGGCACAGAATGAAAGCAGGAAGTATTTGGCCCTGTGTATCTAACTTGTCATTTGGAAATTTCAAGTTTTGGTTTCTTCCCTGCATGCTGAGGTTTAATTTAATCCATGTCACCCACCCTGAGCAATGATGTCATATCCCTCTGTGATAGCTCTCTGAAGTTCTCTGAAGTTGCCAGTGAGTTAATGCCATTCTCTCCTCTCATAAATGTTGAACAAGTGCAATAAAGAAAATCTAGCACTTGTTCATGGAGAAAACTTTGTAATTTGTAGGACAAATGCCAGAGTCAATGTTTAATTCTCCATTAACATAGAATGAAAAATAATTTAAAAGTTTTCCAGAATTTAATTTTAGCTCAATTTAGTTAGATAATCATTATTGTTATTCTGGCTTCAGGCTTTCACTTACCTTTTTAGGAAACTGCATGTCCTGCTTTACAATAGCAGGTATTGTGGTTCCTCACACTGCCTTTCAAGGCTGTCATAGATTAAGTGAAAGAAAAGATTTCCCAGGTTATTTTATCCTTTTCCTTTTCTAGAACAGGATTATGCCTTTTAATGGAAACTGCAGAACTATATTCAGTATGATTTAAAATGGCTGATCAAATGCTTCCATCACCACTTACTATTAACAGATGTCATGACGTATGCAAACACTGATTTTCAAATATCATAGAAATTGTATTCTGAATTTCAACTTGAAGGACCCATTATTACTAAAAACCAAACAAAGAGATCATTCTGTGTCTACTTGATACCTCATTCCTGTATTACAGGAATCATTCTGATATATAATCTGATACAGATGACATCATGAGACAGAAGAAGGGATGGAGACAGACTGTGGAGGTAGAGTAGGCACTTTGAAGGTCATCTTGTCCAAATGTATGTGCAAGCAGGGTCACCAAGAGCAGGCTGCCCAGAAATGTGTCCAGAGAGCTTGTGAATATGTCCAGGGGCGGAGACACCACAACCTGACAGTCAGTGCCAGTGTTCAATCACCCTCACAGGGAAAAAGTGTTTCCTGATGTTCTGACAGAAAAAAGACATTCAGTGAGAGCATGTCTAACATATAACTATTCAGTTCAGTGCCCTCTGCGAGCCAAGTAATCTTCCTATGACAATTATAATTTAGTATTAATATAGACATATATATATATATATATATATATATATATATATATATATATATACACATAAATAAAATCCCACAAAACCGTGCTGAGACCATATCCTGAAGTTTGAAGGCACCATGACTGCCTGAACAATTCTGGAAAGCATTATAAGGTGGGGGAAGTCAAACCTGGCACTTTGTTATTCCTTATTGTTTACCAGGAACAGCATCTGAACCAGTCCCAGAAATCTCCCCCATATTTTGATTTAGCAGAAGCTATTTTCTTTGTTCCATGACAAAGCCCAGAGCTAGATAATCTGTAGAGCACTGTTCAAGATGAAAGCCTTTCAGTGTATACAAACACCCAGAGTATCTGGGGAGCACTGGCTTTGAAATCCAAGTTTTATCGACTCTGTTGTTCATGAAATAACTTATTTCAATGTCCTTTTTTTATCCTAGTAATTTAATACTTATTGCTTTTTGTGATGTTTAAATTAATGTTCACAAATATTATCAGATGAAGGGGAATAAACAAGGAGAAAATATTTTTGCTCTTAGAAAGTAGCATGCTGAAGTAAAATATCAAGCTGTCAACTATGCTTTAATATACATCTTTATTTTCCATATTAATTTGTTTACATCCAAATGTAGAATATCTATAACTTAAGTGAGTTCCCTTTTCTCTGCTGGAAATCTTTTTTACTTCATCACGTAAATGGAAATGTTTTCATATCCTCCCCCAAATATTTTATTTTGCATGCATGGCAGGATATTGATTCTGTATAATATATCTCCCAGAACAGTGTAACAGGCTCTGCCTGGAAATATGTGTGTGCCCAGTATGCCATGAAAATAATAAAGATCTCAGAAGCAAAGATTTCCCTAATTGTTTTACTGGGGACAGTGAAAATGCTATTAGAGAGACATAAAACTTATTAACAAACAGTATTTGTGGAAATGCAAAAACATTTACTTTCTGTATTGATAGCCATTCTTCATCATATTTTTAATTGTATTTCTGACAAAACAATAAGAGAAAAAAACCTGCTTCTATCAGATCATTTATATTCTAATAAATAAGAGTTTGTATAAGTCATGAATTATATCAGCAAATGTCATCAACTGTAATGAAGAAGGTACATGTACATTCCACTACTTAAAAAGAATAACTGCCAAATGAAGCCTTTCTTGTCCTACATACTATTAACAGATAAAATTATACCAATCTTTGTAAAGAATTTATTGACTATATTTGGATAAAATAAGAGGAAAAACAAAGAAAAGAGGAACAGAGTATCTTCTAGCTTTATAGCCTAAACAGCAGGATACCTTTGAGAACAAAGAGATTTAGTTGTCAGTGAAGACAGTTTCTAGCAAAATGAGGCATTTGTCCAAACTGCACAGCAGCTTTCTTTGCCACTTTGTTTCTTTCTCATTTCTGTCTCATTTGTGTTCCTTATTTGTTTGCTTTTACTGCTTAAGTGAGAATGCATACCAGTCTGCACAATTTACACATCAGGGATGGGATATGCTGTACCAACACACCATGACAATCAAGGAAATAACAACATGTCTCACTGTGTAATCTAGAAATGAGAACTGAGAGGAAACCTTTAGTGCTCTTCTTCTCTGCCTTCCTTCTGTGTAATTCCAAATCCCTTTTAACAGACCCCAAAATGTCACTCAACCAGATGACACAGGACATGAAATCTAGTAAACCAGGTAATACTTCTTTTTCACAGACCCCTAGATGAGTAGAGGACTTAAAAAGAAAAAGGTACTCTTAGTCCTGTATTTAACATTTGAATGTTAAATGAAAAACTGTTGTGTCTTTTACTGAGCACATCTGGCTCCAATCTACAGATTTAATTTTTTTATGGGTAAATCTGTAACACTAATATTCTAATGTACACCAAGTCCTTTAGTTTCACATAAGAACTGATTATCATGTTGTCCCAATCATTCCTGAATGAGCTGTGCAACATGAGCTGGGTTGGGCAGCAGAGGAACAGAACAAGTGGGTCTCCATGAAGCTGAGCAGTGAAAAGTGCAGACAGAACAAATGCACGCATCTGTACAGGAAAAAAGCAATCTCACAGGCAGGTTTCTGGGAGCCTCTGTGGGTAAGATGAATGTGTCTGTCCAGTTTATTCTTGCAGTGAGCAAGGTTAACCACACTGCCAGGGCTACATTAATGTGGTGAGTTGGCTCTAAATGGACACCAGCTACCCACAAAAGCTGCTTTACCACTTCCTGCCTCAACTGGATAGGGGATAGAAAATATTACAAAAGGCTTATGAGTCTTGACAAGGATGGGGAGAGATCACTCAACAATTACCATAAAAGGCAAAAATCCCTTGACTAAGTGAAATTGATTTAATTTCCTTCCAATTCAATCCAAATCATATTACGAAAAATAAAATGAAACCTTAAAAACACCTTACCCCCACTTCTCCCTTCTTGCTAGGCTTCACTTTTTTCCTGATTCTCCACCTTCTCCCTCCAGCAGTGCAGGTGAACAGGGAATAGAGGTGGCTGTCTATTCATCACAAGTATTCTCTGTCATTTCTTCTTCCTCAGGGTGAGAACTCCTCCCACTCTTCCCCTGCTCCAGAGGAGAGTACCTTCAGCAGTATTTAGCAATTTGAAACAGAAATTTTAGAAAACATGGAACCAGATTTGGTTTTGGTGCATAGAAAGTGGTTGGAGTGCAGTGGTCACAAATGGCAGCACAACAAAGCGCAATTGAGCATAAGGAAAAAATTCCTCCCCTTGTCAGTGATTAACATTGGAACAGCTTTCCTAGAGCAGCTGGAGGATCACAAGCCCTGAAAACTTCCAGTGTTAAACTGTGTAAGGCTTTCTAGTGTCTGGTCTAATTTTGAAGCTGGCCGAGCTCTGAGAAATTTGAAGCAGGTGACTTCCAGAAGTCTCTTCTAATCTAAGTCTTTCTTTGATCCCGTGTTCAAAAGTTTAAAACTTTTATTTTGTAAGACACTTCTTGAGTGCTTTTTTGTCCCTTGCAATCGTCAACATGATCCAGAATTACCTTGTCTTTCCTTTAAAAAAATGAGCTCACAAAAACTTGGGATAAGGATAGAGCTTTAGAATGTCAGAATGTCTCATTTTTTCGCCAGTATCTGATATTAGCTACTCTGTCCTGCATTTCCACAATCACTCCAAATAATTCCAACACTGAAAATTTAGCAATGATCTCCTGCTTGATTAGAGAGGATAAACAGGAAATACTAAATTACTCTGCCCTGAAGAAAACATTCTATAACTTGATTAGTTATTTTCATGGATTGTCTCCATCAGTATTACCACTTCAGTATCTCACAGTCCTGTTGGACAGAAGATTCACTGATCACAGGAAATGCTTTGCCCAGGAACGCAAAAAAGAAGAATAATTCTCTGCATTTGCTATATTCATATGACTTGCTGCACTTTCACTAATTCCTGTCTCCCATCTTTTTCCTTAACTCTTTTTTTATGGTCCTGTGTCTTTTGTCTGTACATTATCCAGAGTAGAATTCCACAGTTCTCCTAGCCATTGGCTACCAAAATTGCATATTAATTACTGACAGAGCACAGGTACCTTCTGTCTTTTAGAGATTTCGAGATTGCAAAATAGAAATGAGGTACTTCTTAAGCAAAAATAACATTTATTTGAAATTGGTAGGAGAAAGCAAAGAAATAAAATGTGAAAGTCGATGAGAATGTCTATCAGAGTAATGTGAGCAGTCTGAACTTTTTGAGTCATATGTGAATGAAGGTATCAGTCTTCCTCAGGTTGTGTTCAATTACTTTAGAGCTTTAGCAAGCTCTTCTTTGGCCTGTCTTCATTAACTGAACAACTGTTTCCTCTGGGCTATTCCTTCCCTCCTTATGTGTTTAATCATAACCATAGAGCTTCCATTTAAAATAACCCAATATATACTGATACAGAAAGTGTCTGAGGTACAAAACATGTAGTGCATATAAGCTGTTATTAGCAACTTCCATTTTCTCTCACAGACTGTCCATGAGTGGTTCTCTCCTGGGACCAAGAGGAAACCATGATAAAAGAGCAGGTTTTCAGAATCAGCACGCCCAGATCTGCTCCAATTTGTACACCACCTTCAGCCTGGGGCTGCTTTAAGCTTTATTAGCTAATGTCTGCAGGGCAAACAAATGCTGAGGTCAGTTCAGAAAATTTTCCAAACTTTTTAATTTTAGCTGAGTAAACCATGAATTGATAAACTGCAGGGATGTACACACAGCTGTAGGTTTCAAATAGCTGTAGGTTTCAAATATCAGGGAGATGAAGTATTCCCTGTCAAAATGAAAGGAAAACTACATCAGGATTTAAGAGACATAATAATTCCCATTTTTCTCCCTGTGAGGTGGCACTTATTGAACTAAACCTATGATATTTGCATAAAAATCACTTTAAGTGATTTGACACTAAATAAAAGGGATAATTTCAGAACCTGAGGAAGTCTGAGAATACTTCCAGAATGTTACTGGAAATTATGTATTCCTCATAAAACCTTTTGCCTCATTGTGTTCATTTAATAAGACTTATGAAGGTGGAATGGTTAACAATGAGATAATCCAAATGACTTATATGTCAAATTAATGGTCAAGAAAGCCAACATGGAACTATTCCAAGACAGATATTTGGGCTGCTACCACTGCAAATAGCAATTTTTTTAAAGAAATGCTTGTCCTTAAGGTAACTTATTGTCTTCATTCTTATTTTGAGTAACTTTTTTTTCCCCACAATCTACAGTTTTTATCACACTCATACACACATTTCTTTTATTGTATGTTTATTGTATAAACCTATTTATTGTATGAACTAGGTGTTATGTCTCTATATTGTATGCAACATAGATATATTACACATTATTTTATATGAGACTGTTCTTATATTGTTCAATGGTATTGCCCATAAGGTATTTTGTGTTACTTAATTTTCAAAGATATTGTATTAAATACATAGTATACTGGAATAAGCTGCAATAAGGAAAGGCTTAAATAATGTTTTTTTTTCTGATAATTCTTTGTTGTGTCTTTCAGTAGTCTGGATAAATCTGTCTTATTTTTCTCATTATGACAGTCTATAGTTCAAATAGTATATTTTTTAAAATTTATTTTAACTTTATATGAGGTTGATTAATTGCACAGAAAGGTCTCAAGAGGTCTGAAGAGATCTAAGCTATGCTATCTGCATGAGGATCAACCATTTGAAAAATCCTGACATATTTGGTTCATCTTTTTTTTGTTCAGATCTTAGTCAATATTGGCTTTTTCCTCTTCATTTTAACTCATAAGTATCTTTAGATATATGCAACTGGGTCTCAGTTTGCCACTTCCTCTTGCTCTAGTTTTGTCTTTCATAAAATACTGTATGAAACAAGAAGACAGTTGCATGAAAATTTGTCTAAATAGAACAGTTATGGTATGAATAAATGACTACACTCTAAAGGCCTGAGTGCTTTTCATGCATTTATTTAAACAGCTGGCATTGGTTTCCACTGATCACTTATCCTGGGAGCTTCCTTTTGAAATGTAGCAAATAAAAAAATTCTTCCATAAACCAATGTGATCTTATGCCCCAGCTCATTCTGTTTTCTATTGTTCTAGTCTTTTCTAGTTTGTTCTGTTCTGTTTAATTTTGTGAATACCTCAAAGACTATTAATTCTCTCAAACTGTTCAAATTTTCTCATATTTCTTGTAAAAAATTTCCTTTAAATTCTAGAAGCATATACTTCTATAATTCTCTGGTGCCAAGAATGTGAAAAGTTTTTTTCTCAATCTTGAATGCAAAAACAATCTTATTTTATGGTGAAAAAAGTAAGAGTAAATGTTCTCATTACTAATTCAATAGCTGTTGAACAGATGAGATCTTTGTGATTGCCATCCAATCAGCTACTGATGCTCAAAAAATAGCAGTTAAAGAAACCTGGTTAATGTTCTTCACTGGTGATTAATACCCCCCCTCCCCTTCACTACTCCTCTCAAAAAAACAAACAAATGAACTACCTAACTAACTAAAAAAAAAGAAAATACGATATATTAGAAAGAAATAGGAAAGCTAAACATTTTAATGAGGAATAAAATATCATTTTTTTCCCACAGATAATGCAGGATCTCTGTGAAAGAGGATTTATAATGCATAAGAAGAGACGTGATGAGGAGAAGATAAAGCATGATGAACAGAAAGAGAGGCTGGGAAAAGATTGTATTCTACTACTCCTTATTTGTGCCCTTCTAAACTTAGTTTTACATGAGTTTTACAAGGTGAAGCAAGGTGTCTTCTATTTGATGCTAAATGCTTGTTTATTGAACTTAGAAGTTTAATTATTTGATCAGATATGGTTGCAATGAAGCTCCTATTTCAAAAAGCATTGCTTTTATAGGCTGGTCAACTGGTCTAAAAAAAGTACCTGTAGCTTTTCTATAGATTTGTCTTTCATTTTCCTTTCTAGATTTTCATTGATGCAGTAAGTTTTAGAAACCACAAGCATTTGATATATTTTATTTAAAAAGCAATTGCTTAATCTATCAGGGATACTGTAAGAAATGAGTAGACTCAGAATGCTTGGACCTTAATTTTAATTTCTCTTTAAACCCCTTGATTTGCTCTGGCTATGTAAAATGGCTTTAAAATTGTTCTTACCATGTTTTAAAGTTCCCAATCCATACCACTCTGAGAAAAGGGCCTTGGTGTAAATGAGAATCAGGCCTCCAAAAGAGTGTTTGCCCAGCAGGTTGTCACTAAGGTTATTTAGCTGCAGTTGCTCTGCAATAGTCACATTTAGAAAGTTCACTGTTAAATGAAGTTCCAGCTCCCATGTTCCTTTACCTCTTAGCACTAACACAAACAAAACATAATGGTGCAACACAAAACCATAATGGTTCAACATCTTGTGGATGTTCAAGAAATATAATGTATTCAAGTAACCTATTTTTCTCCAGGATGTGGTCCTCTTCCTAGTTAACAAGCCATCAAATGTGTAATCTAAACAAAATAGAGTGTTTTAATGCTTTTAAATAACTCACCAGTTGCAAGACTTGATTTCTGTTATCATGTTCTGGAAATGTCTAATTTATGCTCAATACCACTCTTGAGGGCAACTGCAGTTAGAGATAGATTTCAGCGACTTCTATATCTAAGTAGAAAACTATAATTTAGGCTTTTTGTGGAAAAAAATATAAAAGGGAAAAAAAAAAAGAAGTCCAAAACCTTGTGTAATTTTACTGCAATATTTATTGTCTTATACATACAAAAAATTTTAAAAAGCTCCAAGCAACTCCTTCCTATCGTTCCAGTACAGGTAGCATATTTTCTTCTGTGTATGGTTGAATCAAATACCTGTTGACAAGCTTAAAATAGATTTGTTTGTAAAGGAAGTGCACAGTCCTCAGCAGGAGGATACATAAGGAGTGCTAACTCCTTTCACAGAAGATACAGTTCTGAGTCTGGTAAGTTTGTATTTTGAAAATTAAATAACTCCTTGTAGGTAACTAACAGCCAGGCAATAACATTTATCATAGCAGAAAAAAAATTAGTATTCTATCCAGAAAAACAGTAAATTCTCTGTGAGTTGAAAGAACAGAAAGGTAGGTGAAAATCAGATGAACACATGTTGCAGCAAAGTCATGTTTACATTTTTGTATTATCATTCAAACTTCTGTTATTAGAATATCTTTATATCAGTATATATTAACTTTGCAGTATACACTTCTGAAGTTGTGCTGTTTCCTCAATGCTTTTTGCTTTATATTTTCTTCTGTCTCATTTCCTTTCCATGATATACTATTTACTGCTTGTATTCTTTCATCATTGAGGATAAGTTCATATTTTACAGTAAAAATGTTGACATCTAAATTTCAAGATCTTCTACTCTTTTGGTAGGGGGAAGGAACAAACACAGCTAATTGCTTACAAAAAAAAATCCCCTTTTTTATTTTTTGAAGGTTCTAACAGTTCACAAACATCTGTGGAATAATTTTTCCTTGAAGAATTTTTATTGAGTTTCTCAAGCTACTCCCAGCAGCAAATAGCAAAATGCCTATCTGGCACTTGGTCATGCCAAACTGTTGGGCATGACAAAATTTCCTGTGAGCTTCCAGGCTCTTCTGCATACAGTCTGATCTTACAGATGCCTGAACCTAGTACAAGCTTACTGGATTAACCTAGATGTCTCAAGTAACATCATACCTCTGAACTGTCATCATCATTTCAAACATTTGTGGCTGATATTTTGCTTCCTTAAAATAAAAATGATTCAAGCGGCTACTTTATAGAAATCAGAAGAATGACCTATGTGAATCTAATATTTCAGTTTTTCCAAATTACTTTTCCCAATCTATTAGTATAAAAATTTAAATATACTGTTATGCATTTGAGCCGTTCATGAGGTCTAGCTGCTCTTCTTGCTACTTTTCTATATATATATATTATTAGTTGCAATAGACATTCACTTAAATTTCTGAAGTCACCTTTCTCATATTTTTATGCCTGCTTTCCTAGGCCTAAGTAATTATTTTTTTTAAATATTATGAGGTCACTATTTTTTTACTGTCCCATAACCTGTGGATATATGCTTGCATGTTTATAAGATCTGTTTCTACAAATTATATTTCATTTCATTTCCTTATCTTTCTGTTTTCATATGCTTAACAAAGCTGAAGCTATTCTGGATGATTAAAACATCGTGTCCACCATTTCACCAAAAACCCCAAAAAATTGAAACAAATCTAAACAGGCTTTTGATTTAAACCTTTAATTAGAATAGAAGAAATATTTAAATGAACTAAAATGGGAAACGGATGAGTGGCATCCTTGAGCATTTAGTAGAACATGGAACATTCTACTCCAGCTCTGTTTTATTCCCAACCCAGACTGAGCATCCAGAGTTAAAATCAAGTGGATGTTTTGTAACTTGTCATAAGAGATGTGGTTTCCAAACAAAGGGGAAACATGGCTAAATAAAAGCAAAAATAAAATATTGTACAAAATACCATACATGTATTGAAACATAAGAATATTATTTTTAAATTTTGTCCATCACTCCTGTTTATTTTTGCTGCATCCATACACTGGGAAGCTAGTCACTGAGATTTATCCATCTGCTATCAGTTGCTCACTGGCTCTTTGAATCAAACCCACTGAATGGATCACCAAATGTTACAGTAGAATTTTATCAAATATTTCCATAGGACAAAAATTTCAACATTTTCAAAAGCTTTTACAAAACATTAATCAATTTACTCCCTCTAGCTGTTGAAAATAGTGTAATAAGGAAATAAAATTTTGTATTCTGTTGATATTTAAAATGCATATGTTGGATTTTTCATTTGCTTTCATTTGCTTTGAGATAGAAAATTGATTACAGAATGATTTTATTTTATGGCAGTGTTTTGGAGAAATGTGAGAAGAGAAAGTCAAGTGAATATCTAATGTACAACTGAATTAATTAAAAAAAAGTTAAAAAAAAATTAAAAATTAATTTCAATAGGAACCATTATCAAGAAGAGTTATCTTGATTTTATTAACTTCTGGATCAAATCTTAGTCATCACCTGAACTCTGTTAGTTTCCTTTCAGTACTTGAAATGTGAAATGCCTTATATATTTTGCAAGCTGCAGTAACTCTGACTTTAGTACCAAATTGGGCTAATTGAGGCTGTTGGCCTTGTTTAGGTGATTATCTATGCAAAGTTATCTGATGGACTTGTAGAATCTGTTTTGAATATTTGCATTCACTGGTGCAACTGCAATCTAAGCAGAATGAAAACACATCCATTTTTTAGTGCAGGAAAAAATGCTGGCTTTTTTTTTTTAAACCCAGGTATGTGAGGTTGCCTCCCTATGGAAATCAGTCACACCACAAGTTCTGCTGGGGAATACATTCTGGCTGATAATTATTTTTGCTAACCACGTATGCAAGATTTGTTATTGCAAAAAATAAAAGGGAGCAAAAATTGTCAAATGCAATTGTTTAGTCACATTTAATTGTAGAACAAGCTTATATAATTTCACCACATTCTGATCAGGCTTCACAAATTTTGGAGAAACCCTTTGGCTTTCCTTTTTCAGAAACTGCTATTTAGTATTCAGAAGGTTGCTCAATGACACTGCTTTTTTTGTGCATAGAGCTGCACCTTGCTGATATTTCATGGGATTATGAGAGCTTCCTCCAAAAAATAGAAAACCTAAAGAAATGTAAATCTGTGCAATTTGTAAGTGATTTTTCCACAGTGCCTATTCCAGTAGAAGAAACTTCTTTTGCTTCTACAATCAATATAAAAATTAGCAGTTATTATAATATATTTACTTTGACTATGCAGACTGCATGTCACCCTGAAAACACAAAATTACTTAAAGAAATCAGAGAATTACACTACAGTGTTTGCAAACCCTCTGCAGTGACAAGCACCTCATCTTATTCAGGCATTATAGGCACATTCTTCCTAAGAAGAATGACAGCTAGAACCAATTTTACTGGAGCTTGTTGAAATTTATCTTTTGTCATGACTGGCTCTGTTTTACTCACAGTTTATCTGTATGTAAAGTGCACAAAAGATCAAGAATAGTATATGGCTTCTTACCAGGCAGAGCTAAAATTGCAATGCAGAAGTGCAAATGAGGCTCATAAAGCCTGTCATGGAACTAAAAACAATGCATCCAAACAAAAAAGGTGTTAAAATCCAGAAAAATAATTCAAGGTCCCCATGAAATTCCATATCTGAAATAAAAGGGTGCTGCAAAAGTAGTCCCAGCCTTCAGTTTCCTGATGTTAACTTTGAAAGTAATAAGCATGAATAATCAAACATACAAGTAGCAGTCACTTCAGTATAAGTATTCTGGTATAAGGCTCTGTTCTTCTCTCCTCAAGAACCTGTTACAGATTCTAAGATAGTTAAAAACTTAAGAAATGCAAATTTCTGAAAAGCAAAGGAAGTGAGAGATCACTTAGTGATGATGTAAATAATGTTGCACCAATGAATTTCACTAGCTGAAGTATTTCAAATTTTCAGCTATTTGTGCTAATTATATATATTAAACATACTGTTTATTTGAAGATTAGGACATAGATAAAAGAAAAAAAAATAGATAACATTTGGCTGCATCTGTAATTTCTATATTCTGCATTTCTGTAATAGCATCAATAACATTACGTGGTGAGGCAGCAGGGTTCCCTGAGGTACACTGCTGTGCTCAAATACTAGAAACTATTTAGGACACATACATAGCTTAAATATCAGCAAGAAAGCACCTCAGACAATTTCTGCTTTTACTGTGTGCTTTATAATATAAGATACTTTGTAGGGTTTGGAATGACAATTTACTCCAGTAGATTTCAAATTAGTAGGCAAAAAGCAAGGTAGAATTTTTTTCTTGTTTTCAGATGTGAAAATAGAGAAATGAAAGGTCAAAAACCTTGGTGAATGCAAAGAGTCAAGATTTCACCTCAGTTTTTTAGGTATATATTAATCAATGAAGATTGTGTGCAACATCAGACTCAGGAGACCCAACCTCCATTATCTTTCTAGATACACAGGTGAATATTTTATAAAGTTTTATGACAAATGTTAGCCCAAACTTCCTAGTCACTTTCAGACTTTTACTTTCATCTGAATCATATTTGAAAGGGAAAAAAATTAGAGAAATTGATTGAACTGGTGTTTGACATCAAGCTGAAAATATCGAGTAGGATAAAAATTTATGAGAAACCTTGACTATGAAGGCTTAGCAATTTTGACTCAGGGCCTGTGGTTCCTGCCTTATCAGAACAATTCTTCTTACCATGTCATCAAACAGGATCATACATTCTGCTTTGCTTCGGTGAGGACTTCTGAAATATATTTATCTTATATGCTTGTAGAAAGTTTGTTGAAATTTCTTAAATGCTTGAAAAATTCTGTACATAAAACCTGCAGGTATACTTTTACTGGTTGATTCTGATCAGCTTAGCCAACTGAATCCATGAGTGGAAAGGCTGCAATGGACAGTGAATGCACTGATAACCAGTTTGGTGCTACAGGTAAGTGCAGTTTGAAGTATGCTCTTCCTTTAAAGCTTAAATGAGGAAGAAAGTAAAAAGGCTAAAACCAATATGAACATGTTTTACTTTTCTTTTAGTTCTCTTTCTTTCTTCTTTTGGTCCCATGTCTTCTTTTCTAGTATCATTGAAAGTAATCCCAAAGGAATAATAAAATATAAAAACCTCTAATAAAATAAGATTTTTGGAGTTTAAAAGATCAAATATTTGCTGTTTAGCTATGATAGCAGAAACATTTGTTCTCCCTGAAAGGGTCAAGTATTTACTTGATAATTCTTTTTTAGGTACTTATTTCATAGTTGCTTGTTTCCTATCCTCTTCCCTCTGTCTTCCTAGCAATGCCACAATAAAGCTTACTCTACAGTTACACATTAAATTTATTTAGAAATTTTTCAGATTAGAAAAGTATTCAGAGCAATAAGGACAATTTTCTAAACAAGTCAGCAATTAATTTGCAGTAACAGAGCACAGTCCTACGTCATCTACTGCTGTAATTGTATTACAGCAGGAGGTGTACCCAGGAGTTCAACTGCTCTCATTCCTGAGAACTAACTATTGATCAGACACACTTCCTCTGCAGACCATGTAATACCATATAAAGGTCAGCATGGACAGCACAAATTGCTTTTATTGAACAGTATAGTGAAGTGGCATTTAAGGTAAAAAAGCACCTTTATGGTTTTTTGGCAGGCAGTTGATTGTGACTGTGTAGTTCATAGTCCTGAAATCTGAAATTGTAACACTCTGGCTTGCCTGAGTAAGACTATTTACTTTGGGAGTTGAGTATCTCCCAAATGAATCAGGCTGAGCAATTTGTTTGCACAGAACAATAGAAGATTGAAAGACTAATGAAATGCACTTGCAACATATTTTTTGAACACCCACTGAGGTGAAGGGAATCACTCTTTAAAAGGAAAACATACATTTGAGTGTGTCAGAAACTTAAATTCATATTTTGTTTTTTGATTGATAATAACTGGTATATTCTTCTTCAAAACTAGGGATTTAATTAATATAGTATTTATAAATGTGCATACCATAATAAACAAAACCCAAAACAAGCTGACATAAAAATCTCCAACCATACTGGATAAATTAAATATTTTGATCCTTCTGAAGGAAAGTTGAATTTCATTCCATTTCATCTTTTGGATAGAACAAGATATTCCATTAAATTGAAATTGTTCCCGTACAGTACTCAGATTGTACAGAAAAGATAACATTCTATTTAAAAACTCCCAATAGCATTGATCAAATTTGAAAAGGAAGTAATGTGCAGTTTACAAGAGAGATAATGTTAAGTCCCATGTTCCACCACTGCTATTGACACTGGTCCACTAGTCCTAATGAGCCTGTGAATCTTGCTGTATGTGTGAAGTCAGTGCCATGTTCTTCTAGCCCAGCTTTATTTTAATAACTGGTAGAGAATAAATCAGCAAGGAGATTCCTGATAGACAATTTACTGCCTGAAAACCAACATATGATTCATGCACATTGGAGAACAGGAATCAAATGGAGAGGATCTTGAAAAATTTATTTAAAAACACTAAAAAGTGAGCCCCATTCAGAAGAGATGTGAAGGTTTTTCCTACTCACAGGCATGATCAGCTGAAGAAATATTGGAGTAAACAGGTCTGCAAGAGTTGTCAGAAGTTAGGAGATATTCTGTTAAAGAGAAATGACAATGGTCAAAAATCAAGAAAACACAATATAGGGGGAAAGTCTATGAGTTTGGTTCATATGAAAGGCAACAAAGAGAGCTATTTTGTAATACCCTTTAGACAAGTATAAGCCTGCTGCAAAGAAGAAACAAACATGTTTTCTATCTCACTAAAGTATGGGACAGAAATCTTTAGTTGTAGCAGTTACTATTGTTATTATTATTAATATTACTCCAGATTGAATATTTACATAAAGTTTTTAAATCTGAAAGTTATTAAGCACCAGCCTCTAGAGGCTATAGAACATCCAGCCTTGAGAACTGTTCATGATAGGCTGGTACAGTACCAGGAACAGCCAGTGGAACCATCAACAGGTCCTTGGACAGGGCAGTTCACTTTTTCAAGTTCTCCAGGCTTCTGTGCTTTTCTCATGGCTCATTTCTGTCACACTGTTTCAAGATTTTGTTTGAGCAGTGTCTACTCCCAGTCTCCATTACTTCAGAAACCAATCTGAGACAGCAATTACAGTTAAGGTAGCTCAGAGTTTATGCATGACAATGGCTATTGCTATAACTAAAACAGGAGGTTTTATCGGTTTTTGTCTCTAAAATCAAGTTGTATTACCATGTGAGAAATAAAAAGGATTTTTCTAAAAATTTCAAAAGGCATATTTAGGTTTCTTGTGGGGGTTTATTCCTTTTCTCATGTGGCACTGGTTGCTCAAGCAATAAGATAATATATTAAAAAGTGCCAGAGTATTCTGTTCTTGTGCCACACTGTCTGTGCTGCTAAATGATGCACAGAGAGACTTCCCCAAGTCACAAGACGAAAATATATATCCTTCAGAGAGGAAATGACCAGTTTTTTTTTTTAATTGTGAAATATAACACTAAATTCTTTAAGAGGATGGAATCCTCTGTATCATATTCATCATTTAGGCATCCTTGAGACCCTGGAAAACCCAAAGTACTGTATAAGTAGGGCCTTTCCAGACAGAAAATGAAGATGGAATATATCTGTGGCCAGTGATGGCTACTATGGCTTATCCAAAGGAAAAGGATAGTGAAGATGTGTAGAAACACCCACAAAGAAGGGAAATGAAGCAAAACAGACATTTGAAGGTAATAACTGAGGGAGCTGCAGAGAGATTAAATAGCTGAGTTGTTGCTTAGGGAATAAGACAACAGCCCCAAATCACTGTGCTGAAAATCAGCTGACAAACCTGGCTAAATAATTCTGTCACTCAAAAACAAAAGCAAAAAGTGGAGTCTGACTTTCAAGCTCTGTTTTGCTGTCTGGCATATAAAAAATGAAATGTGGAGACTCATGGAGATGTGCATTGCATTTTAGTAGCTAATTGATGCTATCTTCATCCAAGTGCAAATCTTCACCTCAAACATAAATTGATCTGGTTCTCATCCTGCTGTTTTTAAGACTGTTCCACCTATACGTGGTAAACTTGAATGAGTTCATTTTCATATTTACCCTCAGTTATAACACTCCAAAGGTGAGCAGCATTTGTATTTCAGAAAGAATTTAACTCAAACATCATAACCAACATAATTAACATAGTAATCAAACATCACAGATGGAAATCTGTATGCTCTGACCTATCTTCAGATAGACTAAAAAAGCTTTTTTTTCACATTGTTGAAGATATTTTAGTTTTGGTCAATATTTTTTCTAAATTAGATGAAAATCAGGCCTACGTTTAACGCTTTTCATATTTTTTTTTCTGTTTTCTCCCCTTCAGATAGATACAAAAAAAAACAAAAATAAAACCACGTTAAATGATAAGAGACCTCTAAAGTCCAGAGTTCTTCCTCCTATGATGATCACCAAGCTGCAAACATTAGCAAAATTGTTCTCTTTATGAATACTTGTAATTTAAAACTTCCTAAAGCAGCAAAAGTTTGAAAAAAAATCAATCAAAAGTGTATATCAAAGCTTCTAACTTATATCACCTGAAATTAAAAAAAAATCATTCAATAAAACCAGTTATTTTTCAGCCAAGGTTCTCCTTTAAGAAACAGTTAAAGGAAAAATAGATATATAATTAATTAGATTTTGAATCACTCAGTTAGTGAAAAATAAGCCTAATGTCCTTGATACTGGGTTTGGTATTGATTTCCCTATTTTTAGCCACAGAAAAATAAAATACCCTGTTTCACTATGATATGATTGCAAAGTTTAAACTTCTGAGTAATGTGAAGAAAATCTGTTTATAACACATCATTGCCTAAAACTCCAAAAGTATAATTTCTGTTGCCCAGAGTCTGGAAGAAGTACTACTCTAGGTAACACTGAAAGAGCTACTTGAGTGGAGAGTTTGTTAAGTAACACAAATCATGAATATTTTCATATATTTTATGCCCACTCTTTCCACATAAAAAACTACAATTCAGAGTAAATAGCAAGGACTAATTTTCTGCTAGTGTTGAATAAATGCTTGTAGAAAAAGTTGGCAGCTTCATTGTTTAAATAATTTCAGTGCTAAAATAAATCATAGCAACAGCTCAATGCTGGCCTTAAAAACCTTATTTTTATTCTCCTTTGCACAAAGCTACTTTCTGTGCTTGCTGTGCCTGAATCCTCTTTCTAGCTAGTACACAGCAGAGAAATAAAAATCTATCTCAAGAAAAGTTTTGATATTCCAAAATTTCCTTTTATTTTTCATTCAGACAAATGCCAGACATGTTTATCATCCACTTGTGAAAAAAGAAAGAAGTGTGTGAGGTGGCAGTTCATGTAGCTTAAAAACTGTAGGGTGGTAATCTGAAATAATGAAATGTACTGTTGGATTCAAGTTGCAGGATGTGTTCCATCCTCAAATTAATATGTGGGATTCAATGTAAATGCATGGATGTGTAATGCCATTTGAAATATCTGCTGCTGACCTCCAGCTGTTGTTCCAGCTGACATAGGACTCCCATTAATCTTTTGACCCTTCTGCCAATTGTGTGCAGATTTTTGGATTTGGATGCTTTGGGGCATGTCAAACACTATTGTGCACATATGTAATAGCAATTAATCAAATCCATTGAGAGGGATTGTCATGGTTTTACCCCAGATTGCAAATAAACCCTACCCAGCCACTCATTCACTCAGTGGGATAGGAAGAGAATTGGAAGAGTAAAAGCCAGAAAACTCATGGGCTGAAAGAGAGACAGTTTGAGAAGGAAAGCAAATGCCACACAAACAACAAAAGCAAAAAGAACTAATTCACTGTTTCGCACAAACAGGCAGGTGTTCAGCCATCCCCAGGAAACCGAGGCTCCATTGCATATAATGGTGACTTAGAAAGAAAAACATCATCAGTGCAAATATGGGTCCCCTTCCTCCTTCTTTCCCCCACCTTATAAACTGAATATGATAGCATATGGTCTGGAATGTCCCTTTGGTGATTTGGGGTCACCTGTGTCCCCTCCCAACCCCTTGTGCACCAATCTCCTCATTGGTGGGGTGGGGCAGTGACTCTGTTAAACACTGCTCAATGATAATGAAAACATCCCTGAGCTATCAACACTGCCTTCATCACAAATCCAAAACAGCCTCATACTAGATAGTATGAAGAAAATAAACTTTATCCCAGAAAAAAAACCAAAAAAAACCAAAACAAAAATACAAAAAAAAAAAACAAACAAAAAACCAAAACAAACAAACAAAAAAAATCAACAAAAAAAACCCCGCAAACCACACCCCAAAAACCCAAGCAACACAGGGATCATTTTGAATTTAGATACTGAAATTTCAGTGTTTCCATGCAAGTCAGACATACAAAATGGCACACTGGTCCATGGGGTGGAAGTCAGTGCAGGCAAGGATGTGCAGAATACTTGTCAGCTCACTCCAAAGTAGATTGTGCTGAACTGAGACTCTGGTCTTTACAGAGCGCTGGTTACCTTCAAGGAGCTATCAAAATTCACATTTTAATAGGAAGAGATCATGACAATACAGTCAATGGAGCAGAGGAAGGAATCCATCTTATTTTTAAAGCAAATGGCTATGTATTTTAGGCTCTATTGCCTGTATTGACTTCCTTTTACTAAAATGGATATCCACAATCCTGTGTTACAAGTAGATGGCCAGCCCTTACATGAAATGTTAGTGGGAGGGATCTAACATCTGCCTTTAACTCTTAGCTCACGAAATATTTTTTATTCATATCAGTCTCTATAGAAACACCTGAATGCAAGTTTCTTCATGTTGCAGACCGACTGGAAAATGCATGGAACTTTCTATCCACATATAATAACTTTTAATAAGGAAAGTTTGAAACAAATAATGCTCAGTCAAGAACTTTGTACAGACAAAATGACTTTGCAATTAGAGTAATTTTGGGTGAAAATCTTTTACTTAGACCTATTATACTATTCATCTCTTCTAGAGTCTAAGTCGGTCTCTTACAGGTGTCTAATTAATTTTCTTTCTAACTATCTCAACAAAAATAAATTACTTATGATATTCAGAGTTTCAAGAAATTTCCTTGCAGATATCCTAAAATCACTGAAGTTTTCAAGCATTTTAGTTATCAAAACTCTAAAGCCAGTGTTTTTATTTTAGGAAATAGTGACGAGTATTTAATTTCAATTTAGGAAAGAGTAATCTGGAGGATAAACTATTTCTTTACATGAACATGCACTAGCTAAAAATTATGAAGGCTTGTTATCTACCTCTATATTTAAAACTATTGACTCTTAATTGTACTAGAGCTTTTTTTTATCAAAACATCACGCAAAATTAACACTTTTCCTATCTGTAGGAATCTATATCCTATCATATGAAATGTCAAGTAATTACTTTAAGAAATGTTATACACCAGAGTGTAGCAGGAGACCTTGTCAATGGATTTATTAGATAATTCTAAATAGACTGGGACTGTAGAAAAAATTTTGGAATTATATGTACACAAGATAAATTACCTAATACAACAGACCTACGCTTACTTTACAGAACTTGATATTGATTGAATTGTCTCTCAATTGATTTATTTCTTTTTGAGAGCTCAATTTGGACATTAATATAATGGCTCCATCCTAGTAAAAGCAAACTCACTTACCGTCATTCACACTCCTCATCTTATCTTTCTTCCATCAATGTATCATTGAATGAAGATCCTTCTGCAGATGAAAGTTGCTTGACACTTGTTGTAGCTGTCCAGTCAAACATACCTTCAATAAGATAACATCAGCAAGAAGGAATGAATGGATGTATTAGAGATATTTTGTCCCTCAGGTTTTGAAAAATGTTATAAATTTAAAATGAATTCAAAATTAGGATTTTAAAATGTCCTCTCTTTTTGAGAAAACCTCAGATTCTTTTTAAAAGCCTGAGTGATTTTTTAAAGGGACTGGTGACTTTTCAAAGTCTCAAAAATTTTGCATAATATTCTTCCAGGTACAATAAAAGGCTTCAGTGAAGTTCTCTGAGCTATTTTTCCCCCCTTTCTCTTCTGTAACACAGTTTTAACTAAATGTATTTTGGTTGCCGAGGAACAAGGTGCATAGAGGCAGTGTGAGCAAATGGGTGGCAATAAGCATTTTGTAGTTCCTTCAACAGGAAAAAAGTGTGTGATAGTGATAAGGCTGCAGTGATAAATCTGCTTAACAATGAATATTAACATTTTCTAGAACTAAAAGAAAAATTTCATTAATTCATGCCTTCTGTTGGAGGAAACTTTACTGCTCTAGAACATGCTACAATAGTTGTGTATATATGAAAGAAAAATGGAATTGGCAGGAAGTCAGTAAAGGTATGTGAAATAAAAAACATATTCTCTGCAGAAAACCTCCATGTACACATAAAAAGCATACATACTTCTTACATATGCCCCAAAGAATATTCACTAATTAAAAAGAAATTGATAGTACTACAATGATTACAATGGTAATTCAAAACACATTAAGCAACATTGTGCTTCAGAATGTGTCAGGTATTTACAAAGTCAGAACTCAATAACATTATCAATTAAGTCAGTTAACTAATTTTCAGCTTAAAACATGGATAACTTCTGCATTGGGTTTATTTATAGCTTTGGGTTTTTGCTCTCATGACAGAATCACATAATCATTTTGGCTGGAAAAGACCTCTAAAACCATCTATTCCAACCTCCAGCCTTTGATCAGAGCCCTGCTGTATTACATGACAGGAATTAAAGAAGTTGAATTTACAGCAACTGCAATAATTCTGATAATACAGGTTCCTGCAGTTTTGACCTCTCTTGATGGACTGAAGGAAGGGTGAGGAAAACTGCAGTCTTAATAAATCTCCCACAGCTAAAGATTCAAAACTCACACTGTTTCAAATTAGTGAGGACCATAATATTTATTTGCTGTTGAATTCCAGGCAGCATGACATTTCAGCAGGGAACATTTTATAAGAATTCAACTTATGACCGCAGAAGTTGCAAACAAGTACTTGAGCCACATGCAAATAAAAGGTTTGCATATTAAACAAAAAGACAAGTAAAATTGATTGCTATTTCCATCTTTGATCTTTCCAGAATCAGAAAACTACACAGAAAGGAAAGCTACTACAAGGAAAGGAAGCTTAGGAAGGACAGGAAATAAAGACAGCACACTCATTGTTGTCCCTGCATGCTTAGGGACAATTGACCAACATTACAGTCCATCAGATCCAGTGTTTTCAAGAAGGTTGTCTCTGTAAAATAACAACTACGAAGATACAGACCCAGATGACATTTTGTTTGCTTGTTTGTTTGCTTGCTTGCTCGTTTTCTTCTTCAAAGGAACGTTGGGTGTCTGGCTAGCAGCAGGAAATGGAGACTACAGCTCATAGCAGAGGAAGCAGTTACAGATAACATACTCAGACACAAAAAAGGATCAAGACCATCACAGCTTTTGCCACTAGATTTGTTTTTTTCCAAAACCCAGACTGATCCTATTCTGAAGCTGCTTTACAAATCCAATGTATTTGCATCTGCTTTCCCCTCATTCCCTGCTGTTTAGTTGCACATTGAAGCTAATCTATGCATTCAAAAGTGGTTATATGATTGACCCAAATAATTATCAGCCTATCTCAGTACTATCAATTGTTTCAATTGTTTTTGAAATCACTTTGAAAAGTGTGGCTCTCAAGTCTACTCAAGAGACTATAACTTTTTTTCTCCATATTGAGTTGGTTCTGTAGTTAAATGAGATGCCTTGGTTGCCAGAGTCTCGTATTTATATAGACTTCACCTCTGAGAAAGTGAATGAGAGAAATAAATCTTTAATGATTTACATTACCCCAGTGTTGTAATGGATTTGAAAAGTGTAATCAGAATTTGATGGGAAAAAAAAGAAACAAGTAGGGTCATCATTCCAGAGTTGTAGGAGAAGGCACTTGTGTACAGGTGAACAGCAGCAGTGTCTACCTTTTCTTGACTACAAAGTAACAGAGAGCATGCAGACACCTTTACATGTGGAACTTCATAATTTAGGTAATTTGGAATTAGAACAGGAATCTTGAATGAAAAAGGTGAATTAGCGTTACAAAACAAAATATTATTGCCTTTAAATCTGTATGATCCAGTAATTTAGGGTCAGTGACAATCCAGGAAGATATTTGCAGTCACTCATATTAACTGGTGTTGTTGAGCAAGTTAAAATGGTGTAAATGTGGCTTATATGAACAAGAATTAGTCAGATTTCCAAATCAACAATTTTTTGAAGAAAAATAGTCACAGGAATATGCTAAAAGCTGAAACTTTTGGCAACATTTATAATGATATAAAAAAGAAACATTTCAACACTTTTTGATTACAGCACTTTCCTTTTCATGCAAATATACCTTTGATGCAAGAAAAGGGGAAAAAAATACAAAATAAACCTTTTCAGTAGGCTGAAAATAATGAAAGGCTAACCCTAAACAATCATGATTTCATATTGTGAAACATTTCTGCAGAAATGTTATGTTCTTTTGGAAGAAAAAAACAAGAAAACAAATCTTTGTGAGACTCACAAAATGCAAAACCAGCTCATACCTGTCTTGGAAATGAATTAATAGCACAGGTTATTGTCCTTTGGATGACACACACACCAAATTGAGTGTGCTGGCCATCTTCCAAAAAGGGTAATTACTTTCTGCTTACCTGTTATTCTCCTTCTGTTTTTCTTGCAAGATGTATTTTTTGTTACAATCTGTTCCAAAATCTTGTTAATGATGCTGTCTTCACAATGATAGTTTTTTTGCTTTGTTCTTAACCATTAAAAATACACTTTCTGTGGAATACATGTTAAACAAACAGTAACTGATAAGTTATGACCCCCAAAAATTATTAATTCTATAGCACCATATCTGTCTCTTTTTGAGCCTTCATCAATATGAAATAAACTTTGTAAAAATCTCCACAGCTGCTGTCATGCAAGATAACTCTGCATTCAACAGAACATCCAAGAGCAAAAAGGAAATCTAGAGAATATTTTTAACTGATGCAAATAGCATGAATGATGATTAAAAATTGAATTATATATTTACCTACCACAACAGATTTAATTCCTGTGTAAGCTTTCTTCTCTAGGATCTCAAGTATTCAAAATATCAAGGGTATTATGTAATTATATAAACAAGTAGAAATTTACTCTTCTGATTAGTTCTGCCACCTACTCCTGATTGGTATTTATTAACAAAATTCAAATATATGGGTGTAAACTTTTACATATATTACCTCTTTTCAAAGTTTGGAATTCTACTGTTAGAACAGTTCCCTATAATACTAATTCAAAATACTCTTTCACTGTTAAAATTCTAGGTCCAGCCAGATTCCATGTAAATGTACCTTCATCACTAGAAATTCTGTTCAACTGGTTTCCATCTTCCAGGCAAGGCTTTCAAGTTGTGTCCAAGTATCTTTTCTGGTATGCTACCTTCTTCTGGAAGACTCAGGACTTTTGTGCCATTCTGATATTTTGCAGCAATTGGGATCTCAGCTATTCATAATATCCCAGTTTTTAAATTCTAATAAATAAAGGAGTAATACTTTACTGCTATGCTTCAGAGTTTATGCATATTCATAAATTATTCCTTGTTAACCACAAATTTTAAAAACCCTGGATATTGGGAATTACCAAATAAATATGTGGAAATAAATATACAGGCTGTACTCTGGACAATGAGCAGAAGTCCTTCCATAGAATGTAAGTGGTGGTTTGATATTAAGAATAGAGAACTTTAACAATGCTCTTGCCCTTCCCTTCCCTTCCCTTCCCTTCCCTTCCCTTCCCTTCCCTTCCCTTCCCTTCCCTTCCCTTCCCTTCCCTTCCCTTCCCTTCCCTTCCCTTCCCTTCCCTTCCCTTCCCTTCCCTTCCCTTCCCTTCCCTTCCCTTCCCTTCCCTTCCCTTCCCTTCCCTTCCCTTCCCTTCCCTTCCCTTCCCTTCCCTTCCCTTCCCTTCCCTTCCCTTCCCTTCCCTTCCCTTCCCTTCCCTTCCCTTCCCTTCCCTTCCCTTCCCTTCTCTTCCCTTCCCTTCCCTTCCCTTCCCCTTGTATCAGCAGCTATAGCTATCAGAGTTTACCAAATGAGCTATCTATTATAAAGACAGAAATTTAACCACTGTTTTAATAAATTTGAAATCAAAAATGTTTACATGATTCCTAAATTTTGGCATATGCCCTCAGGAAAGGTGAATATTCTTCCAGTAGACTTTTTGAAACTGGTATTTAACTTTCATTTTATTTTCTGTTTAGAGCAATGTGTTCTCCAAAGCTTTGGCATGCCTGGCTTTCATATGATAATCAGAACTGCCATATGTTTAAGAGCTTTATTTCTCACTTAGCTTCTTTAACTTGCTGAAATAATCAGCATGACTCAAAGCCAAATTCAATAGCTTGATGAAAAGAACACTCACGAAGTAACTGTCCATCACTTTTTCATACTGTGACAAAATGGTTTTCATTTTTCTGCAATAATTTTGAGCAGTTGTTGTGTGTTCACAGCATTCTATTTCAAACTTCCTTTTGAGGATAGAGATGAGTTAATTTCAATGAAATAGCTATTGTAGTTATATATAAATTACTCACTAATTCATGGGCATGATAAAAAATCCTGAAATTGCTATGGACTAAAATACTAATTTAGCACTTCAAAATACATATACAAACAAATTGGAAATAGAATAACACCAGTCCCCAATCACAATGTTATGGGACTTAGATTTGTGTCATAAATGAAAACCTGGTGTAGAAACGTTTTGCTATCCAGGAGATTCTCACCAAAACAAATGAAGCTTTCTTATGTTTCTGCTTGAGTATTGGTTCACATGTAAGCAGTAAAAAGAGAAGATGGATTATCCCTTGGACATGATTTACATACACTAAGGCAGACATTTAGTGCCTTCATTAGGAAAACTTATGTTTTAGGCTTTGCATGGCACAAAAGTTACTGAATCAGTGCCATAACTACAGTAAGCCCTGAATGAGCTTCACTTGCTGATAGACGTTAACAAAACAAAAACTTGTGATTTTCTCTAAGAGGTAACTTCATTTCTTATCCTGTTCCCACACAAATTGTGAGAAGGGAAGGCAACAAATATAACTAGTAAATATATTTGTATCAATCCTATGATTGTACAGAAATATTTTAATTAAAATTGTTAATATTGTAAAGTCTGACTATTACTAATCAGCTGTACTCATAAACTCTATTTAGTGTTTTCTACCAATCTGCCTGGAAGTAAAACTACATTGTTTATGAATTAGCTTCACAAAAGACTATGCTATGTCACATCTTTCTTTTTATCACATTTTATCAATATCTTCATTTGCATATTCATATTTCCTCTTGTAGAAGAAAAAATGATGATATTCTCAGCTAACTATCTTATCACAAAATTATACATATATTATGGATTCAGTATTAAGACCAGTATAGAAATACAAGAAAAATCTCAAGAGAGAAAAGAATAACTAAGAACTGTGTAAGTTTTCTGGGAAAATAAACTAAAATATATATTATATAAAATCTATAAATTAAATACAAAAAGTACTTTTAAAAATATTGTTTTCTCCAGGAATTGGATACATTAATATCTGAATTGGGTTGTATACCAATATCAGTGATTAGGCTTGACTTTCTTTTTATGATACATGTTAGCGAGGAGGTAAGCTTACTTCCTTGTATGTTAGCATCCTTGTCGCTTTTAAGTAGGGATAAAAATAAAATGGCATCAGTTTAATTATTTTGTATTGGTGCTATCTTTTATTATTTCTATATTGTCAGAAACTAGGTAGATCTGGCTATATAGCATATATGCACGTAGCATTTTAGATACAGCTATGTAGCTCGTGCTTTTGCCTAAACTTTGCCTATTTCAGAGCACTTTCAAAATGGAATGTTGGAGCATACAAGAAGAGCACAGGGAACTAATTAATACAAGAACAAATCACAGTCAATTTACTGAGTAAGACTGATCAAACCATAATTACTTTTAAATGTTAGGTGCTATCAAGAGTTACAGTCACATAAGAGTTCAGGAAAGGAGGTATGGGTAAAATGTGACAGGTCCTAATATTAACATCAAAGGTTGCCATGTCTTAGAAGTAACATGAATGTTACTTAAGCAAATGATAATACCTTTGCAGGAAAGGCAATATAATTATTTCACATTTTCCTAGCTCAGTTTTTTCACACCTTCCACTAAAGCTGCCGGTGTTAAATGCTTTGGCAAACCTTGAACTGTTTGAGCAACTTTGCAGCCCTGTGATAGAGTGTTGATATCAGGTCATAATGCTTGTAGCTTTGTTTTACATGGTTTAGCTGTAATAATAATTTCTCTAATTGACCAGTTGTCTGTATCAAATTGTTTTAATTCTGCTTATCTTCATATCATGCAACTGGAATTTTACACAATAGTAACAAGCACATCTTCCAGGTAGAATGAAGTATCCCCTCCTTCTCTTTCCCACTGGCAGTAAATCACATTCCCTCACTCATGGAGACCCCACTGTTTTTGCAGGGATCATGTGTTGTATGGTACTTATTTATACCTTTATAATAACTTATTTATACCTATCTAATGGTTCTTATTTATACCTTTATCTGTAAGGATCTAACTTCCAGTAAAACCAGAGTCTGGCTGGACAAAGGAAAGGATGGAAAGTTTGGAAAGGTTGAAAACCTTTCTGAATCTGAACCTAGAAGAACAAAGACACTGTTTAAGTGTGACCCCCTTGCTGTGGAGTACACAGGTGCCTCCAAACCTCAGGTAGTTCCCAGGAGTGTTCAGTGACTCAGAAGGAGGTTATTGGAAGATAGTACACTTAGCAGGATGTTGCTTAATGCCAGGTGAGGAGTGCTCTTTCCAAGTGATTGCAATGTATAGCTGTCCACTCAGGCTTGGTACTAAAAAATAACATGTAATCATTTCTTACCTATATTCAATCAACAAAATTGCAGTTAATTTGTATAATTTCCTAAACTCCTAAACATTTCTTAACTACTTTTTTTTTTTTTAATCTAGATAATTTTGATTAATTGGATGAATGTTGTGCTTATGGCCTCAGTTATGCTGACAAATGTGGGAAAAGCAAAGTGAAGGACAACCAGGAATTCAAGACATGACTCCAAACAAAGATAATCTAGTAACAAACTCTCCCTTTTGCCTAAAAGCAGAATGATTTTTTGAAAAATGCATTATATGTTCATAAGTATATTGGCTTTAAGGATTTCAAATAAGACAGAAAAAGATTCATTTGAGAATCTGTGTGGTTTTGGAGTGAGCTAGATTCTTGGAAGCATATTAGCTGAGCAGATTCAATCTCAGTTTCGTTGGTGCTGACGTAACACTCAGCAAGTTTGGAGAATTTCCCAGGAAAAATTAATGCATGAATCCACTCCAGATCAAAGTGCCTGTCTCTTTACTGACAGAAGTTCTAAGAGCCTTTTGGAGTTCTAGTTCCATAATTCACCTGCAGATTTGCATACATCAATGTTTTAAAAACATTATCTTGATTTTCTGTAAATAAAACAAAGTCAACAGGAGAAGAAGATACATGGAAAGCCAGAACTAATTGGATACATGGTACATTTCTTACACGCATTTCTCCCCATTTATTTCTTAATTTTTATTCTTTCCCAGATAAAAATTTATCCAATGTAGAATTATTCCACTGTTATATAAGATAAACTCCAATCCTTTTTCCTGAGAAGTCATGATCAAAGAAACAAAGATTAATGTAAAACTAGGTTTAGTTTTTTCAGCTGTGTATGAGATTGGACTTTGAAAAAAAAGGATAATAAAGAAAACAGTAGAGATATGGCTGAAATAGGAGAAGAGATTATAAATCTTGAGTACATTAAGTCCTGTGGAGCTCAGGCTGTATTAAAATTCCTGGACTAGGTTGTGCTGAGATACTTCCCTGGAACATTAGGAACACCATAACTAGAAAGGTGAGTGCAGGAACCAGGGAAGGGGTGGAGATCTGGTGAGCAACTCCCCATTACCTGGCCCACGGCTGAAGTTTGCTTTCTACATACAGTGAGAACACTCTTTTCTCACTATTTAAAAAGACCAAAATATCTTTTAGAGTAATTTATCTTATTAAGGGAGAGTTAATTTCTATATCTTTATCTTTGATACTTACGTTACTTCTTCCATTTGATGCACTTTCCCCTTTATCTACACCTCAACATATCAAAATTGTTGTGTCTGCGTTTACCTAGAGGCTAACACTGTGACTAAGATATCATCTTGAGGTGCTTGACTTTTTTTCTTTAGCTAGCAGCTAGCTTACCAGAAAGAACGAAGAAATGAGCATTGCCTTTAGTTCATCCCCAGGTTCCTGGATATGCTAAAAGTCATGCTCTAAGCCTGACTTCCTTCCAGTCTAATATCTTGTGTCTAATATCAGTCTAACATCTAATATCACATGTCTAATATTAAGAAAAGTACTGTCAGTGGTCTGGACTGGATAATTTTTTAGGACACTGATGCTCAGAGTAGTGACTTTCACCAAAGTTTACGATGGTAGTTTTTGATGTTCTCTTAACTCTAATTTTAGTGGCATAAAATTATAGTGCAACTTTTAAAAGGAAGGCACTAGTGGAATCATGTGTACTTTACAGGGTACAAAAATGTCATGCTCAACTATTTTTTAAAAAGTCTGGTTGATTATTTAGTTTTATGCCAATATCTTTCTCACATCAAATCATAAAGAATTGTTCTACTACAGAATATATTTAATATAATAGTAAAGATACATTCATCCAAATCTGTTGACTGGAACCTCACTGCCAGATTCCAGTAGCAGGTTTTGTCCCATTCTTTTTATGTAAAAGACAGAGTTTTAGACAGTAGTTTGAATGGCATTACCTTGGTATTTGCCAGAAGAATACAGCAGTAACACAATCTGGATTGTCAGTATAGTTAAGTGTAAATATAACCATGAAAATATTGCTTCTATGTATGTAATACAAGGATTTCCTGTTGATGTGTTTGAATACATCTTTGTTAAGCAAATGTGCAAATATCACAGGAGCTGCTGAGAAGACATTTTAGCTACTTCATATGAAATAGCATTGACGTAACTTCTGCCTTGGAGACAGATGTATCTCTGCACCCAGTTAGTTGGTCTTAATTACACATTACATTGACAGATTTGTTTTTTCTTGAGAATGCAGATTTGATATTTTTCCTCCTCCTGCTACACCCCAAAATCATAATCTGAGTTCTTAGATGCAATGAATGGCTGATGCTCATTGTCTACCACCCAGCACATTGCATAGATGCACATTTTACAGCAAAGGACATTATTTCATTGCAGCAACTGAGATATTTTTTGGCATAAGTGCTTTGTTACACAAGGTTCTTGTATCTGTGGACAGTTTTTGCTCCTTATTCTGTCTTAATTTTCTAATTCTGCTTATTTTTTTATGGTTTTTAACTTTCACCTGGCCTTTGCAGAGTCCAAAGTGCAGTTTCTCTAATAGTTTGATACGTCATTGACTGATAAAAAATAAAAAAATAAAAAAAGAGTATTCAAATGTCTGAAAAGGTGCAGCCACTCTCCAAACATATATTTTGAGGTCCTGTTTACCTTTTTATGAGATGGGTAGCAAAAAAAAATAAATAAAAATCCTAAAGTAGAAAGAAAGAAAATGTAAAGCTCTGAGCCTCATGAAATATGATAAAATGGTGTTAATCAAGGACATGGTCTGATTGGTGGTTGAAAAATTATAAAGAGGTAAATAAATTGCTGTACAGCATTCTCAGCTTTGTAAATTTGAACACTTTTTAACCTATCAGACCTCAAAGATGTCCAGATGTCTTGATGGAAAATGCACTGCACAGAAGAAAATTTAAAGGACAAGTCTCTAAAATACATCCCTGAATTCATCTCTAGTGTGTTTTCATTACAAATACATGAACTGCTTATTTTATTTTAAAATAAAAAGAAAAAAATGAACATTAAAAAATGAAAATATGAGCTTTGTATAAAAATATATGGTTTGTCCCATGGACAATTTTAATCCACAGAGATAAATCCACAGAGATAAAGTTTAAGGCTGAATCAATAAGAAAGTGCTGTTTTGAATAGATAACATTATAGGTTTGAATGCTGCAAAGTAATTAAAGGATATAATACCCTTTATAAAAGATCAATATGCACTTGAGATCAGGGCAGCATCTATTTCTGAAATGATATAGCACACACTGATTTCTATCACATTTTCAGTATTGATCTGATATGAATCTTGTTGATTTGACTTCTCAGCTTGTTTGCCAGGGTTTTAAGACTGCCTGTGCCTCCAGAGTGAAATTAAAGGCAAGGCTGTTTGCATGTCTACATGAAGTGCTGTTAGCAGGTCTCAGTCAGAGACTCTTCAGTAAAGAAGCTGTGTATTCCTTTGAAATGATCAGTTCCAGCTCTGCTTTGACAATTTCTTAGAAACTGATTTTCATGAGAAATTCTTTGATGAGAATGGTGAGTGCAAGAAGCACGAAGCTATAGCCTATTGCTTTCTTTGACATGTTTTTTCTTTTATGCATGAAGAAGCTCTTTACAGTATTCTGATCAGAAAAAGGCTAGTGAGGAAATTTTTGCGATGATTCTTAATTGGCTTTAACTTGATGCAGTTGATATCAGAAATTGCTTGAATAAAAATTAATAAAAGACAGGAATGACATTGCAGCAGTGCTTAGTAACAAGACAGCCAACTGAATGGGACAATGTAATTTTCCTTGGTTTATTAAAATTGGAAGCTCCAAAAAGACAACTACAGACTTTAATTTACACATGGGTCTGAGATATCTTTCTCATTTCATCCCATGAAATAAGAGAAGAAGAAGTCCTTTGGACTGCGGCTTTTGGCACTTACAGTCATTGGCAGGGTTAGAGGCTGGACTCAAAAAACTCCAATTCTCAGAACTACTTCCAAGCTTCCACACAACATTTCAAGCCCATAGATTTGGGTGGGCAGGAGTTAAATTTCATTCTAACACCAGGGAAATTATAAAGCTTTCTTTTGAGATCTGACTAGGAAAGATTGATCATACTAAATAATGTGCATAAAATATATTGGGACTTACAAGACAGAAATTGTGTCACTTATTTGGCTAAGTTTCTGTATGCAAATTTGTTATATAAAAGAGGAATAGAAGAGAACACATTTCTCTCTTCTCCCCATGTACCTGGCATTTCAAAGGTAATATGGCAATTTGAGAGACCTGGGTTTAAGTATGACTTTTGTATTTGTGATCTTCTGATCATTATTACCATGAGGTAAAGCTGTTTTGAAATGTCATCCACCATTCTTCTAAAAGGCTCTGGATCCACTGGGTCAAACTCACTGGCTTGAGTGCTGTTTGTAGTTCTAGATTTGAAACAATAAACTGTGAAACACATTCACACCCCTCCTCTCAGAGGAAATGAGATGTGTGGGAGGCAAGATGGGGGATAAGCTCTCACGAGCATGGCGAATCTTCTGCCTCTGACACAAAACAAAAGCTTCATAAAAAGTGGCTGGAAGTGAGAGTGTTCCTCCCCAACAAATGCCTTCGACCTGCTGATCAGGGCACTCATGTGGGAGGGCAAGATGTTGGGTTTGGTGCCTGGGACTTTCACATCCTACAAGAGGTCTCTGATGCTCCAGTATGAAATGACAGGGTCGCAGCAGCAGACCCTCCTCCAGCTCCCTCCTGTAAAAAGCAGTGACTCATTTTCCATTTTGATGTTATACACCAAGAAGGCCCGGTGAACAGAAGTAAATGTCAATAGCACAGAGTTCATAATTTAGCACAACTACTGCTCTTCTGAGTTTTTCTGTAGGCTGCTTTAGGTAGCTTCCCACCAAATTAATTGTTCTATAATTTTGGGCCCTATTATGAACTGCCTAATTTTCTGTAGACTGAGCAGAATCCCGAAGTATTTTGGTTAGTGAGTGTAGATTCTGTTTGCAGGATCAGAGTTCCTCAGGATCTTTTTCTACCTGAGGCTGTAACTCTTACATATTTTAAAAATTTCTGTATTTATTTTTCCACAAAGGAACAATGAGAGTTCTTGATTTTGGGGTAAAACCCAAACCAAAACTTTAAAGGGAAAACATCTTGTGTTTTTCTACAAAGAATCACTCACTTCTTTGATGAGATAGAACCAGAGACTGTCTTGTTATATTTCCATAAATTCTGCTTTTTGTTTAGTATGAAATTGGCAAAAGAACTTTTCCATCTAGAATCCAAAATAAAGTAAAATCTGTTTCAGAGAGGGTAATGTTTGTTTGCTTAGTAAGTCTCTCTGGCTTAAATTTGCATTTTCCTTGACTTCCAGGTAGGTCTGATTTTAGCTTGGTTGTATTGATTTCCTTATTCTAATGGTAAGATAAAACTTTCCATGCAAGAGTAGCTTCTTAGATTAGGTAAATCAATGTAATTCAATTGATTTTAGTGTTATGATGATCTCCACAAACTGAGAATCTGGCCCCAAGCTAAACATTTTATTACCTGGAATCTTTTTATTTTAAATTGATAAACATTTATTTATATTCTGTCTAGATTTGTAATTATGCAAAATAGCTGACAACTAGTGATGATCAGTATATACTACAGCAAAACAGACAGCAAAACAAAAGATTTGTAATTTATCCCCATGCCTCCCTGAATCTTAAATCTACAAGATTAAATGCTTAAATGTTGCCATCTCTGCAGTCGCTTAACTTTCAAGGAGCATTTACTCTGTTAAAACATTTAAGTGTCTTGAGGAGTATAATGAAAACACAGAAGAGCCTCAAGCTTCCTAAGTAGAAGCTGGAGGATGATTTTCAAAAGCTAAAAATTACAAGATCTTAGACATTTCAAGAGGGCAGTGTAAAGATCCTTTACCTGAGCTATTTAGTAATAAATAAGAAAATAAGTATTATCACCCTGGTTTAGAGTTTGGATTTGTTTATTAACAGAAATTTCTGCAAATTGTGAGGTTATTTTTTTTTTTCTGGGTGGTAAATTAAATAAGATACACAGCATAAAATGTAACACACAGAGACACATTATTAATGTAAAAATTTCCTTCCTGCTTATGTAGGTCCATAACCAAGAATGAAGTGACCACCACACTATTTTAGAAAGAAAATTGAGGAGGTTTTTCTTGACATCTGCTCAGTTTGAGAGAAGTGACTTGGAGTCAGCCTCTGTGCTGGAATCCCAGCTGTACTGCAACTGTGAATTTTCCTTGGAAAAATGTGAATCTCTGTCTTAACTAGACTTTTGCAGCAAATTTATTCAAATTATCTCCCTGTTCTTCAGTAAACCTGAAGGTGTAAATTCATAAGAGTAATGAAGGAATAAAAATTTTGCAGTGATTTCTCATAGAAACCAAATATGAGTTGCTGCCATGCCTACCAGAAAAAGTGTGTATAACAGGGTTAGATAAAGCCTACTTGTAAACATCTGCTGTAAGCCAGTGCAAAGGCCAGACAGACCCAAACAATGCTAAATAGCAGTGGGTTATTTTTCTCCTTTATGAAATATTCTCATTCTTGGCATCTTTTGCTTCCAGGCTGAAAATGTCCTGTCATCATATCTATATGCAATCTAAAATATTCATACACAGATGTCTGGACACCACAGTATTTTGTTTTTTAATCATGTTTTCCCTTATGTAATGTATGGTCATAAAATGAACATCACCTCTACACCACAAAAATGAAATAAATTTAATAATTTCTAAGATGTTGAAGAAATCATCTATCAAGAAATAGTAAGAAACCAGAATTTGTCTAGAAGAGTTTTTTGACTTTGCATTTAGTTTGGTGTTAGCTAATATTATATGACAAAATGATAGATTTTAAGGTTAGGATTAAATATTCTGTTGTAAAAATACAGACAAAATGTCGACTGATTTTCTGCAAAATGATTTTGGAATCTTCCTGTTTACATATATTTCAATAAAGTTATTTAGATAAATCAGCAAAAAATAAATGAGCTCTATATATTTATTGGTCAAAACACTGCTGATGTTATTGCTTTTGCCAAAACTTACCATATATACAAATATGTATATATGTAATCTTATATACATCTATCATTTAATCATTTAATTATATATATTACTAAGTCCTTTGGAAAACTAGTATGTCCATATTTTTTTTGTGATGGGGGTCTTCCAACTTTCCTACATATTCTAACTAGACCAATTTGGTTTCTCACTAATATTCTTTCCTCGGGTGAAGTTCCCTCATTTTATAAATCTTATTAATGCTGTAGGCAGAAACTAAGCAGGCTACTCACCTGTAACTACTTTAAAAATACTTAAGTGAGCATTTGCCATTTCAGGGTCAGTTTGCATTCTGGATGAATGCTCAGATCTGCTTTTTTTCATACTTGCTGTTTTACCCAGGCTGCCAATTACTACCTGCTTGGCATCCAGAATCACATCTCATATCTCACCATTTGTGCGGATGTTGTATGTCATCACTTCACTCTAATAAACATCTGAGAGCTCAGCTTCTCTCAATTCTTAGCAACTGTGTAAACACAAACGCAAAGGATAATCTTGGAAGGAAGAGAAAAATAGAGGGGAAATAAACTCTTTCACCTGTGAAACCTCAGTCTGTGCTGGTAGAAAGAAATGGGTTTAGCTTGGCTCCTATTCATTTCTTAACTTACATCCCAAAATTGTCATGCATAATTTGATCCAAATGGATCACCTCGGTTTCAGGAGGGGAAACAGCTCAAGTAACAGAAAATAGTGAATCACCTGTAAGTTATTGAGAAGTCAGACTGCCACTTGGATCAAGGTTAGGGTAATTAGCTGGTCAGCCTGAACTGCAATTTGCCTGAGGAGAAACAAATTAATTTGGTTTCCATGTTTTCATCATGACCCTTGTTGCTTTCTTCCTGGATCCAACGACCTCTTCTTTATGCATGACTGAAAAATATCTTTCCCACTGCAAAAATACTAATATTTCTTTCAAAGACAGTAGTGGGTGTCAGCAGTCATGAATGTTTCTAATTTCTTGCCAGTCTACCTCAGTTTTCACACTTTTTATCATTGACATTGCAGACCAAGTCAGCTGTAACTAGATTATGCATGCCTTTTATTTTTCAGTTCCCCATAAGTTTCTCAGTAAATACAGAAATCTGAGTTATTTGCTGCAGCACACTGCCTGAGATCCTGTAATACAAGCACATTTATTTGTGACACTTGTCTCTTTCTCAACTTTTTTTCCTATTGTATTTTTAAATCTTAGATATTTCTTGTAGCTATATACATGTGTAAAAATGTCCTATTTTGGAACACAGTTGCCTCTATTAAAGACAACAGAATCTTTCAGCTGACCTTCTTCTTTCACCTTAGGCAGTGTCTAGAATGATCACACCAAAGGATTAAGTTCAGTCTAAACAGTTCTACTTGGCACACTAGACTACCAGGAAAATTCAAATTAAGATTATTTCCGTATGTGATACTTTAGTCAGAATCTTCTTTGCATATACACATGTGCATGTAAATACACAGCCTTTAAAGTGTAAGGAAGCAGTAAAAAAGAAGATTAAGATTGTACCTGCTCTGGTCTGGAGCTTGGTGCAGATCTTTTCCAGACATTCCTCCCAACCCAAATTATTCTGAAATTTTCAGGCAGTAATGGATTCTGCTGACAGTTTCTGCCAACAATTTCTCTGCTAACTTATGAATATCCCTATTGGATAGATCTTCATGAATTAGATATAGTAAAAAGACTTCTCAAGTATTTAAGGGTATTATTCCTATTAATAGAATAAAGATATTCTGCTACGTGTTGTATGAACTCATATGCAAAGGCAGCCTTAACTAATTTAAGGGTCTGTTTGTGAAACTGGGGACTTTGGCTCACATGGCATTTCTGCCAAAAGAGTGCAACTGTGATATTAAAGAATAAATAGGTAATTTACAGCAACATGTGGGACTGACTGTCACTGCCCAAGATGAACCACGGAGAACAAAACCTATTGAATAAAGCTGTCAAAATCATGTTGTCTATCTAAACTAGATTAGCACAGAACTTGGGTGATACAGCTTTTTACCTACATTAAAATGGGCAAATAAGAATTGACATTTATCAAAGAAAAATAGGTCATGCTGAGTAGGACTATTAGTCTTCTAGAGAAATTAAAAAACTAGTTTGGAAAGCCCAGCATCCAGCAGGTGTTGTTTTCCCCTATGAAGAACCACACTGCATCTTTACTACCACCTCGACTCCCAGCCCTTATACAATCACACAGGGTTCAGGAAAATATCCATAATGCACTTGTGGATTTACTTCTGTTTAAAAAGAAAAGTAAATCCAGAAAATAAATAGTTGCATGTGGGACAAGTGGTCAATTTGGGAGGAAAAGTTATTTAGACCTTCTGTAGAGAAAGATATCTGTTTCCCTATTAATCAGGCAGTACCCTCAAGTCAAGTCTAACCTTTCCAGATCATGCCCTGTGGTTACCACTGAACTGGCTGTTTATTTGCACAGTTCACTTCATTAAGATATGATACTGTGAGCTACCTTGAACCTTTACCAAGCAAGGGGCTTGTATGTCAACAAATCCCTGTCATTTTCAGCCCAGTATAAATGTATCTTGTTTCTGTTTGCTTTCTTCTAGTAAACAATCTGTCCTTTTTCATTTCACATTTCCCTGCCAAAAAATATATCACAGTTGCTCAAATTAATGTTTAGGCAGAACTGCAGGGTGAATTCCTTTCTTTCCCCCTGGGGGAAAACCTGTGAACACACAAATACATATATGCACACGCTATCAGCTGCAGCCTGAGGCTTAGCAGCAGCCAGTTTAGATTGCTTCAGGACAGATTTTTCTGTAGAACATTGCTATGCTATTTTTTTTTATTGGTGATTTTTTTTTTATTTTTATGCTATTTTTTTTATTTTTATGCTATTTTTATTGTAATCAAACAATGTTTCTCTGACTCAATTTTTAATTTTTAAGTCATTCACTAAAGGCCTGAAAAACTGTCCAACATATCTGGCTTTAAATATTTTACTGTTGCCACTGAATTTGGAAAAAACAATTCTGAGTTTGAAACAAAATCAAGGAAAGCTAGTATGCTTATATTGTGATTATCGAAGCAAATTTAATACACATTTAGATTCCATGCCAGCCCATTCAGAAACATTTCAGCTTATTGGCAAATTTACATCAGGCTACATTTAGACCTCATCTACAAGCCATTCAATCTAAGATTCAGCACTTAGCTTTGAGATAGGATGCATTAGAACAACATGATCTTAGTGATATTTGTATGCCACACAAAGCACACCAGCCATTTCAGAGATCAGGATAAATATGAAATTTTATTCCAAAGGAATTTGGTGTCACAGACAACCTGTCTGGTACGAAGATGTCTTTCCTAAACCTCCTGGTTTTGATGAAGAGTTTAGGCTTTTTAGCTCAGCTTACCACAATGCTGTGAGACAGAGCAATGATTTTCATGCCCAAATGGGAGGGACACACCAAAACAGCAGCTGAATTACCAGTCCCAGGCTGCCTTGCCTCACAAGATCATGATTGATACCATCATCAGCCTTATCAGCCTGCTCTAGTGATTCTACTCCAGCAGGAGAGTCAGACCACATGACCTCCAGAGGTGCTTTCCAACCTCAAGTAGTGCTCCTGTTCTGCATGGCATGTACTTGTCATGCAGATTTGGTCAATATTTTAATTAAGGAAATGGATGAAGTAATATTAGGTGGGTACCAGGAAATTGTACAGGACATCAAATTCAAAAGAAATGCAAGGCAAGTAAAAGCCAGGATTAGACTCCAGCATGATCTTGAGAAACTGGAGAAGTCAGCTGCTATCAATGAGATAAATTTAAATGGATAATTCACTACACTTATTTAAAAAAAAGGTAAAAAAATGTATACCCAGTTTACAATTGGCAAATAACTGGCAAATAATTGACTTGAGAGCAACCCTACAGGAAAATGATTGACATATAGTAGGCATCAAGCTAGTTGTGAAAAAAAATGGTATTTCTAATTGTTAGTATGAGTCTCATTGAAACACAGAAAGCAGCTGAGCTTTTCTATTTAACATTAGTGCAGCTTAAGCCTAGTGCTACCTGCTGTAAGATGCTATTTATAAGCTGGATAAACATAAAATGGAGAGAAGCTGAAAGAATTGTACTGGTTTAATATATAAAGGTGAAGGTTAAACATGGCATATTAGAGTAGCCATGTTTATGTCTTGTACAAGAAACTAAGTATCAGAACCAAGAGGAATTTAGATTAACAATGTATGTAGTTGCAAAAGCGTACCACAGTCTGGAACAAGAATCTGATGGAATTTTGAGAATCTTTGTTATTAATCAATTTGGAGGCCTTTTTGTTTGGTGTTCAGTTTTTCCTCAGACCTTAGATTATTGTTTCTTAGCAGTAGAATGAAGGACTAGATGTTGTAGGTCCTCAAGAAGAGTATGTTCTAAATTATATTTACAAGTTTACCTTCTTTCCTGCAGTTCAATTTTTTAAAAAAGCATAATTAATTTCTTGTGAGTTTACACTTCTAAAAATTTAGCTTTATTTATTGTTTTTTAAGGAAGAGTAAAAAATTAGTTTGTGAGGAAATATTTTCACTTCTAACAGGGATCTCATTTAAGTATGGGTGATTTGCAAAGAATATGTTTGTCTTTTTTGTTTATTAACTGAAGACAGAGAAAACTGCATTTACATTACAAATAACTGGA